>NC_069504.1:628059187-628174187 GCF_027579735.1 Bombina bombina
CAATACTATAGACGATTTATCGGTATAGTGTATATCCTGAATCATCATGTACAGTCTAGATATGAGTTGCTTTTCTCTGGTCGGATTTGAGCATATTCGTTCTAGAGTAGTGGGTGAGTGTTTCCCGTGGGAGATCCTATGTTTATTGAGGGCAGAGGAGATTTGGAGGTATAAGAACCAGTGTAGCTTGTGTGGGGTTATTTGTTCCTGCAAGTTATTGTATGAAATTATCTGAGATTGGGTGAGAAAATCCGCCACCCTGTAGAGCCCTTTGTTGGCCCATTTATCTATTAATCTGTGAGTTTCCCTAGGTAATAAGAATCTTATCGATTTAGCCCACGTCCCAGGAGGGAGTACTGTTGGGTGTTTGGTTAGCTGCTTCCAGTGGAAAAGTGTGTCCATTGTTGAAGGTAGACTAAGATTCTCCCAAGATGGGTCCCCTCCGGAGTCCCACAAAAGGTCATCTGTGTGATCTAATTCTATACTATCGGACTCATTTTTTGCCCAGACAACCTCCTGCAGAGGTTTATGAAGGAGTGAGGCTTGAGCTATTCTAGCTGCTAAATAGTAGTTTTGTAAATTCGGCACTCCCACTCCTCCCAAGCGTCTGTGTCTAGTCAATGTTGTGGAGGCTATCCTTGCTGTACCATCTCCTCTTAAAAAGGAGATTAACTCTGATTGTAATTTCTGGAGCTCCGAGGGAGGGACCCTGATCGGGAGTGCTCTAAAGAGGTATAAGATCCTCGAGAGAACATTCATTTTTATGGACGATAGGCGGCCATACCATGAAAAGGTGTTCCTTTTCCAAGATCTAAGATCTCGCCTAAAGGATTGTAGGAGTGGGGTATAGTTTAGTTTATATAAGCTGTCATAGGTATCTGAAATTTTTGTCCCCAAATAGGTGAGAGAGTCCCTAACCCATTTTATATTAAAGTTGATTTCAATTAGTTTTTTTGCGCGAGGGGTTAATGCTAATGGTAAAGCTTCACATTTGTCAACATTCACCTTATATCCTGAGATTTCCGCAAAATCATGTAAGACCCGGTAGAGATTAGTCAGAGAGCCAAATGGGTCTGTTAGGGTCAATAAAATATCGTCCGCAAAAAGCGAAAGCTTATATTCTGAGTTGCGGATCCTCACTCCTTTAATATCATTTGCATTTCTAATGGATGCCGCTAGGGGTTCGATGCATAAGGCAAATTGGAGTGGTGAGAGGGGGCACCCCTGTCTTGTTCCGTTTTGTATGTTTATGGTCCTAGACATATATCCTGCTGCGCTAATCGTGGCTTTAGGATTTGAATATATCCCTTTTAGTGCTTTTATAAACGATCCCACAAAACCCATTGTTGTGAGCACCTGAAACATATAGGTCCAGTCTATACGATTGAACGCCTTCTCCGCATCCAAGGAGAGGAGCAGAGAAGGCGTCCCCTTTCTTCTCAGGTGTTCAGTTAAGTCTATGGTTCTGCGGACATTGTCTGGGGCTTCCCTACCCTTAATAAAGCCCACCTGGTCGGGATGAAACAGGCGGGGTAATATCGTCTGGAGTCTGTTTGCCAATATTTTTGTCAGGATCTTAAGATCCTGGTTAATCAAACATATGGGTCTATAGCTTTGGCACCGAGTAGGATCTTTACCTGGCTTAGGGATAACTATAATTTTGGCTCAGAGCAAATCAGTGGGAATGTCGGATCCTAGCATTATATCATTGCAGAATTTTTGTAAGTGGGGTATTAAGGATATTTTAAATAATTTATAGTACTCGCTAGGTAGACCATCGGGACCCGCTGCTTTGCCTGATTTTAGATCTTTAATTACATTGAGGATTTCTTGCGTAGTGATCTCTGCATTGAGGATATAATTTTCTTCAGGGGTAATTGTGGGGAGGTTAGCTTGTTTTAGAAATCGAGATAATAGCCTTTGTGTCTGGTCAATATGTTGTACTTTTTGCCCATCATATAAGATTTCATAATAATTAGCAAATATATTAGCTATTTCCTGGGGGTTTGAAGTTTGGGTACCCTCCTTGGTATATAAATTAGTTATCGAATATAATTTAGTTCTATTACGTAGCTTATTGGCTAAATATCTATCGGGCTTATTAGAGTGTAAAAAATAATTAGCTTTTAGTTTTTGGAGGGCTCTCATCGCCGAATCATTTAGGATTTTCGATAGTAGCTTTCTCTTAGCTTGAAGGGTTCTAAATACTGTACTGGAAGATGTGTTTTTGTGTTGGGTTTCTAAGATAGCAATATCTGAATGGAGTTACTTAATGTTTTTATTTGCTAATGTGATGATCCTGGCTTTCTCCTTTATCAGAATTCCACGTATAAAGGGTTTATGCGCAGCCCAGGGGCTGAGTGAATTGATAGTGGAGCTAACATTTGAAGACCAGTATTCCTTCATTAATCTCCCTATCTCAGTGTGAAATTGTGCATTTTGGAGTATAGATGGGTCAAATGTCCAGGATTTTTGGCGTTGGAAATCAATTAGCCCTGTCAAGGTGAGTTGGACTATCGAATGGTCCGACCAGACACATGGGTGGATATTGTAGGAGATGATATTAGGTATCAGGGTTTGACTAGTCCATATGCAATCTAGTTTTGTATAGCTATTATGGGCGTGTGAGTAAAATGTATGATCTGTTGTGTTACCATATAGTGTTTCCCATGTGTCTAGTAAGTTATGTTCTGAAATCGATTCCCTTATAGATTTTGTTATTGATAGTTGTCTGAGGTGTTTGTTTGAAGGTTTAGTTAACTTCCTAGAAGAGTGAGTTGTAATATTGATATTAAAATCACCCCCAAGTATTATTCTGGAGTGAGACCATTGTGTTAACATATGAGAGACATGGTGAAAGAAGGTGTGTTGGCCATCATTTGGGGCATATACGTTGCAAAGGGTGACTGTCATACCTTGTATGCGACCTCTAACAATGAGAAATCTCCCCTCAGGGTCTTTTATAACCTCGTAGGTCTCAAATTGTAGGGAAGAGTGTATAAGTATTGAGACACCCCTCTTTTTCTGGTCTAATGTGGAGTGAAAGTGGGTCGGGAACTGTCAATGCCAATATTTAGGGATCAAGGTCTGTGTGAAATGTGTCTCTTGAAGAAACACAATTTTAGCTTTTAGCTTTATATATTGGGTAAGGGCTACCTTGTGTTTGATATTGGTGTTGAGGCCTCTCACATTGTGTGAGAGAACAATGAAGTCATGGGTCATGGGGACTAAAGGCGTTGTCACTTCGTATGCTATCAGTGCCGTAACTGAGTGATGGGTATTGTGGTGTTTGACCTTTGTACTCTGTCTGACAAGCATATAGAGGCCACACAAACATGTAAATATGAACAATAAAAAAACTTGTTAACATATCAAACTGTGAATGAAACAAATTAGAAAAACATATATAACAATTGTTCAGGCTTATCGCCCGATTAGAACTTTGATGTCCATCTTACCCCTGTAAAGAGAAGAAAAGATAGAAGAGAAGAAAAAAGAAGAAGAAAAAAAAGAACAGACAGACACAGGGGGGGGAGAACACTACAAAAGAAAATAAATTGTAAACAGCCTGCTATGTGCAGGTTATTGAAGTAGCTTATGTGGAGCTAAAATAATAACAAAGGTTATCTAAACTTTAGTGAATTTCGAGCAAAGTCTCTGGATACAGTTCATAATGTTCAGTGTTGTTGTATTCGGAGAGATATAGTGTCTCTTAATATATCTTTAGAGTCATTGCAGCATCATCATTATTACCCAGAGAAGCATCTAAACTTGTGGGTTAGCAGTTTATACTGCAGTATGAGGGGCAACTCCCTAGTGTACAGGAATAAAGAAAATCCCGATATGGGTTCTCACCCTGAGCATGGGTGTCTTAGTCTCTACCTAGGGGATAGATGAAGGCAAACAAGATCAATGTCAAAAAACTTTGTATACTCATCTGCAACTTGTCCTGCTGTGAAGTCATGTGCGAAAGCGCCACGTGGGTTGTAGAACTTCTTTACTTTCAGGAATCATTTTGGTTTCTTCTTGGTGACTTTAACCCACTTGGCTCTTTTATGATTGACCTCATTTGGGGTCTGACGTTCAGCTTCAGAATCGCTGAGAGTGGGTGATAGATCCGGTGAATCTAAGCCCAGATATTCACAGATCTCTGGGATATCCTTCCTATCTTTTATCGATAGGGTTTTTCCTTCATGTATAATATTTAAGGCAAAGGGGAATCCCCAGCGGTAATTTATTTGGGACTTTCGAAGCAGTTGTGTGAGTGATCCTCTCCTCTGTAAGGTACGCACACATAGGTCTTGGTAGAACTGTACGACTGCACCTTGATATTTGAAGGTTGGGTTTTTTCTGGCTGCCATAAGGATCGCTTCTTTTTCAGGGAATTGAAGTAACTTAACTATCACGTCCCTGGGTGGATAGTCTCCCTTTGGTTTTGCTTTTAGGGCCCTGTGAGCCCTCTCTATCTGAAAGCTATCCTCTTCTGAGCAACCAGTGATTGCTCTAAATAGTTGTTTTAGGTAGTTCTGGAGGTCTGACTGCGTTATGATTTCCGGGACTCCCTTCAGCCTCAGATTGCTTCTGCGTGAGCGATTCTCTAAATCCTCCATTTTGTCCTGGAGCAGATCTAGTTCTTGTTGAAGGTCTTGTGTTGTTTGAGTCAAAGTAGTCACCTTTTCCTCCACATTATTTTCATTATCCTCCAATGCCGAAACTCTGGTACCCAAGTCATGTATCTCATGTTTTACTTCTGTTATGCTATTGGTGATGGTGGTTTGGAAGGAGTCCATTGTTCCACACTTTTTCAAAGTTCTTATCAATATCCTTCTTAGAGACCAAAGTCTTAATATCCGCTCTTGTGACAGGGGTTAAATCAGCGTCACATGTCTGGGAGTCTGAATCTGCTTCCATGTCCTCCTCTTGTTCTGTATCTCGGGGTTCCATTATTTTCTCCCCTTTAGAGGATTTAAAAAAAAGATTGGCTGCTGCTGCTTTCCCTGATGTTGTAGGCTTGTTTATTTTCCTGGTTGCCATTATCAAATATGTTATTTATCTCTACTGCAGCGAGGAAATATGCCTGAGAGTGTTGTCCTCTGTAGTGATGCAAACTTTATCTTGCAGTGGATTAGGTGCTCTGTGTCAGTCTCTGAATGTTATGATTACGTATGTTTCTCCAAAGGCATTAATTGAGGCAAATATGTGATTTGATCTTTAGGAGTAGTACTTATCTTTTCAGAGATATACTGTTGAAATGAGATACACGACTGGGCCCCGCAGCCTCATCTGTAAAAACTGTCTGAAGGTAGGGGTGACTCAGATATTCAGCAGGAATCTCGCTATTTCAAAGTCTCCTGTGTTCCTTCAGCTGTGTATATTAGGGTTAATGGAGTGTCCCAAGTCAGCCTCTACTTCTAAAAGTATACATTATATTACCAGAGTCACCTTCAAATTCACTACTTATTTAATGTGCGTTTCTGCAGCTCATTAGGTTTAGCGTAATAAAGTCCTTACTGTAAGCATCTTGCAATCCCCACCAACTCACATATTAGTATTGATCAGCATCAAGGGTCAAATATATATACAGCAGTGTAGGCATCTGATAAGAGTAATATCGCAAATGTTGCGTTGCAGATGTTCATTTGAGGCTCTTCTAGATATTTATATTATGTCTATTTTGCATATTGCTTACTAGTGAGATACACTTTACTTGCGATGAGACTTATAGACAAGAGTAGAGTCAAGTTCCCCCTGTCTCTGCTGCAGTATCATCCCATGCTGTCTGTTAAAATGGCGCCTCCTCATAACTTCCTCAGAGCGGCCTCTCCCCTAATTCCTCTTTTTGTGCACATTACTGGACTTCTGATGTTTCATCTCTTCCTCCTTTCAGTCTGGAATGATAACCGCAACCGGACTGGGGTTGTTCACTAGCTTTCCAGTAGTTTAAAAGCTCCTTTGTAGATAGTCCTGAACGGAGCAGCACAATTATGCTGCCATCTTCTTTCCCGGTCAGGCTCCGCCCCCCCAGTCTGGTATTTTAGCAGGCTGTCCAGTAAAATCTTCACAAAAATACTGAACATTTAAATGTCTAGTTTTTTTTAAAGTTAGTGAGTTTTAACTAAATGTAAAGGACCTCCTATGCCTCAATGCATTACAAATATGGAGCAGAAAAAATAGTAAGAGGTAGAGAAGAGGGTCAAATCACTGATTTTTATGTGTTACTGAAAAAAAAGGGGAAAAAAATTGGCCAAGAGGTAAATGACAGCTTAACTGTTAAAAAATAAAAGTGTGGGACTTTGGGGGGCATTGCTTGACCCCACCTACAATCGGGCCTAGTCATATAGTGTATCTCCAGTATTTTTGTGGAGAACAGCTGGCAACCCTACATGTACTGAATAAGCAGAGTCTTATTATTCAATGTCTTTTGTAAGCAAGATTAAATGTTTTATCTGACTGTGGTCTTGATTCCTTTCTTATTTTCTGATATTCATGCATTGAAAAAGGGGATCAACTGATTTTTTTTATTGTTTTATCAAAATAATCACAATCTTTCCGAGTCAAACACAGCCATGGTTGGTTATTCACATGATATTCAATCACCATTTCACCACATTAGCTTCCTTAACGAATGATAAAGGTAGATTACCAAAAACTGAATTGATACATGAAAGAAACACAACTGAGCAACAAACACTAAAATCCAATACAACAGATTGGAGCGTTTTTTTGCATTACATCGCATCCCTATCACAAACTTTGACAACATGACCAATTTGCAGCTCCATCGTCATTTGGAAACCATTTAAAGATACACTTAGAGGCCACGAAGGACACTGAATGCATGGGGTGTTTGGGAGTGATCATGATTACTTGGTTTTGTAGCTCGTCAATGTGTAATGCTACACATGCAGTATATGACAGTGTAAAGAATATACATATGCATTTGTGTTTAAAAATCATGTTATTTGTATGTTTAAGTTATGGGGCTGTGTTTTAAATATTTTCGGGCAATATGGCAGGAGTTTCTTTGTGTAATGTGATACATTTTTGTCATTGTTATTTATTTTTGGTAATGTATGACAATGACTCCTTTTCGAATCATGAAAAGAGATTGAAGAAATAAAAATATAAATATAATTTTTTGCTAAACTTTGTATTTTGTTATCATAATTAATTTACCAGTATACAGATCACAAATGGGATATATAGAGTTGCGTATAAGCATCTGACATTTCATTGTAGTATTTGTAACAGAAGTGGGGCTGTTAGGCCCTGGGACACATGAAGCTATAAGTAATATGAAAAAAAAAAAGGTGTTGATATGTACTGATGTATTGATAGGTACTCATGTATGACATTGTCTCAAACCTGGTGTTGATGTGTGACATCTGTACATATGTGGGTATAGAGCATTTATTAAGTACCTTTGGAATTTGATGTGTCTTTTGTGTTAATATTTGTTGCTATTTAGTTGATAAAGTGTGGTTGGAAGGATTGTAATCGCCAAAACCAATGTTGTCGTGCGTTTTGTGGTTGACTTTTCCGATATCCTATCTGATCTTTTTCCAATACAGAAATGGTGTTATCTTTTGGATTAGAAAAGAGGGGGGGCACTCCTATGGGTATAACAAGGGGGGCTTAATTAATGTATCGGCGTTGGCCTTAATAGTAATGGTAATGTTGCCCTTAGGTGCTGTGTACTGATTAACTTTAACTGGAAATGCAACTATAGAAAGTTGCAAAAAAGTGTACACACATTAGCACTCATACCTTGTATAGTTAGATTATATATGTTGCTGTGGTTAGTTTGTACGCAAGAAAAAACACATTGAAACATAAACTTTAATAAGTATTTAATACTTAAGTGATCCCAATTTTTTTTAACAATCTTATTAAAGTTTATGTTTTAATGTGTTTTTTCTTGCGTACAAACTAACCACAGCAACATATATAATCTAACTATACAAGGTATGAGTGCTAATGTGTGTACACTTTTTTGCAACTTTCTATAGTTGCATTTCCAGTTAAAGTTATCTTTTGGATTGTCATTTATCCAATGTTGGAAAAAGTGCATTGGGGGCAAATAAACACAATCAGAAAGATTGTTAGTTAAATAAGCGTATTGTGAATTTTAAACATACTTAATTTGCATAATTCTGCTAAAATATATCAGTGAGACCTGAATGTGTAAAATGCTTAGAGCATATCAAGAGAATTGTGAGAGTCAGACATACATTACCTTAGTAATTCCCCTATTCAGCCCAGGGAACTCCTCTGTCCCTCCCACTTTCTTTTTATTTTATATTGAACAGACACAAGGTGCAGGTGTTATTTGTGGAAGATACACAGAAATATACAAAGTAGAATCCTAATTTGTTAAAGATACACAGAAACTTTGAAAGTATAATCAGATTTTTTTTAAATCACAAGCCTAAATACCCTATTGTAGACAGAACCTAAATGCATTAAAATACAAACCACAAAGTGTAATTGTAGTAAAACTATCATATCACAAAGGTAAATGCAGGGAACGTCCCTGAGAGAAATATAGCAAGATTTGTCTTTCTAGAATCTTGTGAAGGATCTAAGTGCTGTAGGATCATTTTAGATCATCTCATCTGACCAGTGAGCTTTAGATAATCAGGCCCTAAGCCTTTTAACTTGTGGTTATTATTTTTGTTTATTAGGATTTTAAAATACATGCACATGTTTCCTGAAAATTTAAAATGTTTACTAGACTGAAAAAATACACTAATTTTCAGAATTGAAGCCTTTGAATATTATTTAAAGATATTTTAAATCTCAGTAATAAAAACAGAAAACAATTCAGAGAATTGTTTGTTTTTGACATTGTTATATTTATTAAAGATCACATGCTCTCTAATTACTGAGCATATTATTGCCTGAGTTGTGAAGTTTCAAATGCAAAATTCATTGATCAATGAAAAAGTTGTTACTATATAATTGTATTTAACTTCACTCACAGATGTTCTTGCTAAAAGATAAAATAGGAAACATATGTACAATATTTTGTAGAGAAACTTGCTCTTGTCAATTTAGTTAAATCAAAACATACTGCATTATCATGTTCTATTATTTGATATTTTCAGGGTAATCAGTTCAATTAAACATATTTTGTAAGATCTAACTCTGTGGCTGCACAATGAATAACAAGTTTGTAATATATAGAGAAATTGACAATAAAGGCTCCTGGTGAAGAAATAGATAACTACTAAACTGAGGGCCAACAACAATGAAAATGGATTAAAGGACTATCAGGGTTTATCCATAACACATTTATTAAATTAAAATTTCAAGTTGTTTGAATAAATAGGAAAATCCTTAGGGTTTGGCAGTCTTATGTGGTAATGTTCCAATTTGTATCCACTATATTCTTTTACCTCCTCAAATCAGCAGTCAACACAAATGATATTGAATTCATGGACTATAAGGCTTCAACTATAGAAATTAAATAGCAATCAAATATTTAAAGTCCTTTAGATACAAAGTAAAATACTCAGGGTTTTGCAGTTCACGTGTACCCAAGTACTAATTTTGATCAAATATACATTTTGAATTTGAACCATAATTATTTTCATGCCTAAATCAATAGCAGACACATGATACTTTATTAATGGACTGTATGGAGTTAACAATAACATTCATATTTTAATTTAAAAATTCATGTCATTAAAGACAATGGTAAATTCTTAGGGTTTGGCAGTCTTATATGCCGAAGATCAAACATTTTCCCAGAACACATTTTGAAATTTAAGGAATAAATCAACTACTGACAAAAATAACACTGGGATCTCATGGACTATTAGAGCTTAACAATACCAATCATATTTAATCAAATTTTTCAAGTCCTTTAGATACAAAGGGATGTCCTCAAATTTTTATCCAGTATACATTTCAGAATTTGAAGAATAATCCATAAATCAATACCTGACATTAACTATACTGGATTTATAGGCCATTGGGATTTAAATTGTAATCTAAAATTGCAAATCCTTTTTATATAAAAGAAAATGCTTAAGATTTGGCAATCATATGTGCTTAAGTTCCAGTTTTATTCAGAATACATTTTGGAATTTGAACAATCTTTTGCATCTCTAGTCTCATATTCATAAAAATGCTTAGAATAAAGGTGAAAATCAATTTTTCATTTTGGAGTTTGAAGAACAATTCTTTGCATTCATAATTTGATAATCAGATTAATTAATTTAGCATTTAATATGAATAACATTTTTGAAAAGCACGGTGTAATGAACTATTGACATAGTATTAGATATTAAATATACACATTCACCCCAATGGCCTTTTACACTCAATTAGCAATTTACTTAATGAGGTTTCTGACTTCTAAATATGATTTTGATGAATGCAAGCACCGTAGAAGAACACATGAGAGTAAAATATCAAAGAATCCACTTGTGGTGGATATTGGAAATAATGATCCTAAGAAAATGTACACAGTTTAATTAACCGCATTGATTAAATCAATATAATTCAACAGCTTAGTGCTCAAATCATCTTAATCTCATTAAAAGTAATTCAGGCCTCAATAATTGATTAATAATGCATTATAGTTTATGAATTATTGACTTCAACTTATTATTCTTGTGCTGCTATCTGCACGCCAATAAGCACAGAATGTTAATTACAAAGGCTGAAGCTTGTATTTCAATAACTTGTGAAAGCTAAACATGACAGTTTTAGTAATGAAGGACATATCAGATTCTGCTAACACTTTAATATAGATTTTCAAAGCATTTATTTTCTTTTTTTTATTGAAATGGATTTCTAAAGAATTGTGATACTTAATTGTACTAATTGATTTGGAAGGATGCATCTCTTTTGTGAACATTGATTCAAGAGATTCAACTTCAGATAATAAGACCTTTGAAAACAATGATAATAAGTGAGTAATTTGTTTTGTGTTAGTAGTTCAAAATGTCTTACATCCTAGTATGCTACTGTTATGTAGGTTAACTTTTATGGAGTCAAACTGACACTTCATTCATTTTGATCATGATTTTAATTTGCAGAAGATACTACATTATAGACTGCTGGAGAAATGTATTATATTGTAGATAAAATAATCTGTATTTACCATAGTTTTCTACATATTAAAAGGATCCTAAACCCAATTTTTTTATTTCATGATTCAGACAGAGCATGCAATTTTAAGCAATTTTCTAATTTACTACTATTATCAATGTTTCTTTATTCTCTTGGTAGCTTTATTTCAAAAAGCAGGAATATAAGCTTAGCAGCCATGCCATTTTTGGTTCAGACCCTGAATAGCACTTGCTGATTGGTGGCTACATTTAGCCACCAATCAGCAAGCGCAATATAGGTGCTAACTTTCATTCCTGCTTTTCAAATAAAGATTCCAAGAGAATGAATAAACATTGATAATAGGAGTAAATTAGAAAGTTGATTAAAATGGAATGCTCTATCTGAATTATGAAAGAAACAATTTGGGTTTAGTATCCCTTTAATTAGCTTTTTCTATTAATTTAATGAGCCAATGGATCTTGATAATTGTATTTATAGAAGATTTATTATATATATATTAACTACAAGGTGATAAAAAAACAGAAATTAAAAATGATCATTAATGCTATATGTGCAGGTTTTCAGAAGAGTATGGCAGTTGAGTTTGGGTTCTGATCAATAGCTTCTGTAGCTTCTTCCCATGTAATGAATGAATATTAAATACACAAATTAAAATTGAAAAGTCTTCAGTGGGGTTCGAATCTACAATAGGTGTTACGCATCCTGTGTTCTCTGCCTAGGAATTATTTAGATTTATATAAATTCTCTCCATATTTCTTTAAAAGAAAAGAAAATAAGACTTTTTTTACATAAGCATGGAAGGACAGATTACATGTATAATATCCTAATATTTTATAAACTAAACAGTATGGGCGCGATCCGATATCGATCGCAGTTTGCGGCGCAAGCGAGGAGACCGGTGTCGCCCGCAGTTTCAGCTCGCAACTCGAGCTATCCCATATATGGCGCCGTCAGATGCTAACGTGCCGTAAGTCTCACAAACCAGCGATGTCCAGAAATCTGCGTAAATACAAATTTCTGGCGTCGCCAGTGACTTGCGCCACGTTAGAAACTGCCGGCGCCTATAAAACCTGACTAAAGTTTAAAACACCCGCACTGTCTAACACGCCTCCCTAACATAGCCCGCACTGTCTAACACGCCTCCCTAACATAGCCCGCACTGTCTAACCCTCTATCCGCTATCCCCCCTCACTAGCCTAACAATAAAAATGCTATTAACCCCTAAACCGCCGCTCCTTTACCCCGCCGCAACCTAATAAAATTATTAACCCCTAAAACCGCCGCTCCCGTACCCCCGCCGCCAGCTATATTATATCTATAACCCCCTAAAGTGAGCCCCTAACACCGCCGCCATCTATATTAAAATTATTAACCCCTAATGTAAGCCCCTTACACCGCCGCCATCTCTATTAAAATGATTAACCCCTAATTTAATCTACCTACCCCGCCGCCAGCTATATTATCTATATTAACCCTAAGTATATTATAGTTAATATAGGTATTACATTATATATATTAACTATATTAACCCTAATTATATTAGGGTTAATATAGTTAATATAGTTACTATAGTATTTATATTAACTATATTAACTCTATCTAACCCTAACTAAATTTATATTAAATTAATCTAATTCATTTATAAACTAAAATATTCCTATTTAAATCTAAATACTTACCTATAAAATAAACCCTAAGATAGCTACAATATAATTAATAATTACATTGTAGCTATGTTAGGGTTAATATTTATTTTACAGGTAAATTGTTAATTATTTTAACTAGGTATAATAGATATTAAATAGTTATTAACTATTTAATATCTACCTAGTTAAAATAATTACCCAATTACCTGTAAAATAAATCCTAACCTAAGTTACAAATACACCTACACTATCAATAAATTTAATAAACTACTAACATCTATCTAAAAATACAATTAAATTAACTAAACTAAATTACAAAAAAAAACAAACACTAAATTACAAAAAATAAAAAAAAGATTACAAGATATTTAAGCTAATTACACCTATTCTAAGCCCCCTAATAAAATAATAAACCCCCAAAATAAAAAAAATTCCCTGCCCTATTCTAAATTCAACAAATTTCAAAGCTCTTTACCTTACCAGCCCTTAAAAGGGCCTTTTGTGGGGCATGCCCCAAAGAATTCAACTCTTTTGCATACAACAAATACAATACCCCCCCCCATTACAACCCACCACCCACATACCCCTATTCTAAACCCACCCAAACCCCCCTTAAAAAAGCCTAACACTACCCCCCTGAAGATCTCCCTACCTTGTCTTCACCACACCGGGCCGAACTCCTGATCCGATCCGGGCGATGTCTTCCTCCAAGCGGCAAAGAAGAATTCTTCCTCCGGCGACGTCTTCCTCCAAGCGGCAGCAAAGTCTTCATTCTTCCGGCGGCATCTTCAATCTTCTTTCTTCGCTCCGCCGCCGCGGAGCATCCATCCCGGCCGACTGCTGAACTTGGAATGATGTACCTTTAAATGACGTCATCCAAGATGGCGTCCGCCGAATTCCGATTGGCTGATAGGATTCTATCAGCCAATCGGAATTAAGTTAAAAAAATCTGATGGGCTGATTGAATCAGCCAATCAGATTCAAGTTCAATCCGATTGGCTGATCCAATCAGCCAATCAGATTGAGCTTGCATTCTATTGGCTGATCGGAACAGCCAATAGAATGCGAGCTCAATCTGATTGGCTGATTGGATCAGCCAATCGGATTGAACTTGAATCTGATTGGCTGATTCAATCAGCCAATCAGATTTTTTTAACTTAATTCCGATTGGCTGATAGAATCCTATCAGCCAATCGGAATTCGGCGGACGCCATCTTGGATGACGTCATTTAAAGGTACATCATTCCAAGTTCAGCAGTCGGCCGGGATGGATGCTCCGCGGCGGCGGAGCGAAGAAAGAAGATTGAAGATGCCGCCGGAAGAATGAAGACTTTGCTGCCGCTTGGAGGAAGACGTCGCCGGAGGAAGAATTCTTCTTTGCCGCTTGGAGGATGACATCGCCCGGATCGGATCAGGAGTTCGGCCCGGTGTGGTGAAGACAAGGTAGGGAGATCTTCAGGGGGGTAGTGTTAGGCTTTTTTAAGGGGGGTTTGGGTGGGTTTAGAATAGGGGTATGTGGGTGGTGGGTTGTAATGGGGGGGGGGTATTGTATTTGTTGTATGCAAAAGAGCTGAATTCTTTGGGGCATGCCCCACAAAAGGCCCTTTTAAGGGCTGGTAAGGTAAAGAGCTTTGAAATTTGTTGAATTTAGAATAGGGCAGGGATTTTTTTTTTATTTTGGGGGTTTATTATTTTATTAGGGGGCTTAGAATAGGTGTAATTAGCTTAAATATCTTGTAATCTTTTTTTTATTTTTTGTAATTTAGTGTTTGTTTTTTTTTGTAATTTAGTTTAGTTAATTTAATTGTATTTTTAGATAGATGTTAGTAGTTTATTAAATTTATTGATAGTGTAGGTGTATTTGTAACTTAGGTTAGGATTTATTTTACAGGTAATTGGGTAATTATTTTAACTAGGTAGATATTAAATAGTTAATAACTATTTAATATCTATTATACCTAGTTAAAATAATTAACAATTTACCTGTAAAATAAATATTAACCCTAACATAGCTACAATGTAATTATTAATAATATTGGTAGCTATCTTAGGGTTTATTTTATAGGTAAGTATTTAGATTTAAATAGGAATATTTTAGTTTATAAATGAATTAGATTAATTTAATATAAATTTAGTTAGGGTTAGATAGAGTTAATATAGTTAATATAAATACTATAGTAACTATATTAACTATATTAACCCTAATATAATTAGGGTTAATATAGTTAATATATATAATGTAATACCTATATTAACTATAATATACTTAGGGTTAATATAGATAATATAGCTGGCGGCGGGTAGGTAGATTAAATTAGGGTTAATCATTTTAATAGAGATGGCGGCGGTGTAAGGGGCTTACATTAGGGGTTAATAATTTTTATATAGGTGGCGGCGGTGTAAGGGGTCAGATTAGGGGATAGATAAGGTATGATGGCGGCGGTTTTAGAGGCTCACAGTAGGGGGTTAGTTTATGTAGATGGCGGCGGGGTCCGGGAGCGGCGGTTTAGGGGGTAATAACTTTATTAGGGATTTCGGGGGGGGGGGATCGCGGTTGACAGGTAGATAGACATTGCGCATGCGTTAGGTGTTAGGTTTATTTTAGCAGATCGCGGTTGACAGGGAGATAGACATTGCGCATGCGTTAGGTGTTAGGTTTATTTTAGCAGATCGCGGTTGACAGGGAGATAGACATTGCGCATGCGTTAGGTGTTAGGTTTATTTTAGCAGCCAGTTTAGGAAGTTACGGGGCTCCAATAGTCAGCGTAAGGCTTCTTACGGCTGCTTTTTGTGGCGAGGTGAAAATGGAGTAAGTTTTCTCCATTTTCGCCACGTAAGTCCTTACGCTGCATATTGGATACCAAACTGCGCGGGTTTGGTATACCTGCCTATGGCCCAAAAAACTGCGGGCGACGGCAGAAATATACGCGCGTAACTTCTAGCTTACGCCGTATATAGGATACCAAATCCGCGCAATTATTGGCGTCGCCGGCTTTTGCGGGCGACGATTTTTATCGGATCGACCCCTATAACTTAAAAGAAAGGTGGATACGATTTGGGAGTGAAATCACTATTTGTTATATTTTAGGAAGATGTGAGTTTTCCCAAATGTATCCTGATGTAACATTTCCACATGCAAATTTAAGGGGCAGAGACTTTCACTTGTGTTAGCAAGCTTCAGCTCAAGGCTTTTTTTTTTTAGTCATTTGAATTTTGTCATTTCTGACATTGGACATTCCATATATGTGTATGCTTTACGGCTGTACCTTTATATAGATCCCCGGTGGTCTGTGATTTACCAGCTGCCTAGGAAAAACGGAGCAAAGCCTTGATTGAGTCACATAAAGGAGCACAATGATTTATGTTTATAAACAGGGGGATAAACACATATTAAAAGAAAGTCAGCACAGCTCATAAAAAGATTTATTGAAAAAACAGATGTTTTTTAGTATTTTGCAGGTTTTTGTTTCTTAGTATTGTATGCACCACAGAAGTAGGTTTTAATAAAAGCTGATATTTCTATAGAAACTTTTTAAATAAATCCTCATAAATTTGAATGATAACAAAATAAATTGCTAACTTTTTCAACTGGAAAAGAATAAGCCTAGTAAAATTTGCTTGTCTGACACCACCAGTAAGAATAGATGTCAACTACTTAAGCTTTACCACCTATGACAGGAGAGTCTTTTTTAATAAAACAGAGTATTTTTAATAAATAAGATCTAGTCATGGATGTTATAGTATTAAATAACACTAATTTTTTCATCATTCCTAATTATAAAAAGTAAAGTAACATGGTTCAGATATTTAAGCATCATATTTAATATTTGAGAACTAATGAAAGTTTAAATTTGGAAACAATTTGCCACTACCTCCATTGCATTAAGTGATTCACCCAATATCTGCCAGAATTCCCTGATCACCCCTTATACCTAATTAATATCATATTTGCTAGAATACCCCTTCTACTTTACATCTTCCCCATTAATCCACCAACATAATACCTTTCAAAAACAAATATTTGGAAATCTTTATTCAATTTATATTACTGCAAGGGGTTCAGCTTTGATGCTGAACCTTTCACCTAGCCCTGATTGCCTAATCAGACAGTTTGCCATAATCTACCAGATAATTCTTTCCACACTGAGGCAAATTACTGCAAGAGAACATTTCTGGAAGTGGCTGAATATGAGGAGTTAAACTTAATCAACATTTTTGCAGGGTTAAAAAGGAGGAACAGTGGCTTTGATGAAAAAGCATCTTTATAATGCTGAAACTAGTATTTAGATAGGAACTTATATTTTGAATGAGAGTCCTATATGTGGATTTGGAGGTTCAATGTAGGTTTTAAACTGGAGGAGTCTTAGAGTGGAAGAGGGCATCTTTTATGTTTTAATGAGTCTCATAGTTTGGGATTACCATGGGCTCCCTGCAGAGGGTGGTTGTTGTAGTGGTAGAGAGCAGTACTCAAATGGACACAATTGTGATTAATAATGAAAGGTTAATTACATAAAGAGGTTAATGTTGTGACCGCAATGTGATAGTTGGGGGAAGGGATCATTGTATTGAGGTTATTCATAATGAGTAACAGTTAAATATTTAGAGAATATTGCAGAGGTCGGTGGCCAAATGGATATGGAAATCACAATTAAATGTGAAACCCAAAATGTATCATTCCTGATTCAGATAAACCATATGAATATCCAATTACTTCATCACATTTGCTTCATTCTTTTGGAAGCCTTTATTGAAGGATCAGCAATTCACTACTGGGAGCTAGCTTGACAATGAATTAGTCAATGCAAAGGGTCATATATGTGCAGCCACCAATCAACAGCTAGCTCCCAGTAGAGTATTGAAGTTCATGAGCCTCCTTAGGTATGTTTTTCAATTAAGTATACTAGGGAATCAAAGTTTTGTTTTGTAGTGGAGGCTGTAAGAATGTATTGATACTACTGATCATAATGTTTGCATGTAAATATAAATTGTTATATTTGCATTATAATTTTATTTATTTATTTTTAAGAAAAACATAACTGTACAAATCAGTGTATAAAACTGTGTTTAATGCCAAAGTCTAAGCTCTCAATCATATGCTCACAACTTGTTAAAGAACATCAAAATTAAACATTAAAGATTCAGAGAGACATCTTTACTTTCATTTACCTATTTCTCTTGGAATTCCTTCTTGAAACTTTGTTCCTTTCCATGAGAGCATACTGGGGTAGGCTAAATATTACACACGTGTCTACAACAATGTTTTAATAATATTATACACTTAGTGCTCAAAAGGAAGTCAATTGAAAAGGTTTATCAAATTATACACTGTACCTAAATCGTGACCTTATAATTATGACTTGTATGTCTCTTTATTATGCCCAATTAAGTCCTCACTTAATGTAAATTACAATATGATACCCTATGCCACACTTCATGCAAGGAAGTATTTTATCTTTTCCATTAACTGAAGTCTTAAGCCCTGAGATTTGTTTACTTGGTTGAAAACTTTGGCATTAACAAAAGTTGCCGTCATTGAGAGTTATATAAAATATATTATGACTTTAAGTAGGCTTCAAGTTGCTAAATGCTCCCTTGCCTTTCTAGCTAGTGATCGTTTCCCAATTAAATCTGTCTTTATTGTTTTCAGTGAACTCTCAGAGTACATTTCAATTTAAAGTAAATAGGACATTTTTTCAAAGTGCAACTTATCTTTTATTGCCAAAGGGAATATAAATAGACTGTTCCATTAACAGTAGTTAATGGTTAAATGGAATAAAAACGTCTCAGATCAGATTGACAAAGTAATATCTGCTGCCATATGAGAGATGAATTGAGCATATATTTCTCTCTGTTGTGTCTCGTCAGACTAATAAATCGGAATGTTCTGAGACAGGTGACCTAGGTTTGTCTCTCTTTGTTTTTCTTAAATCGCTCCCTCTAGGCCCACACTTGTGCTTCCATTATGTTAGCTGATCATACTGTCTGTCTGGCTCAGTCTTAACTGTTAATTAGATCACTGGACAGGAAGTCACTACCTTAAAATTAGAGTAATGGCACACTTTAGTAATATAAAAACATTTTCCACCTTTAATGCTTATAAAAAAAACATGTTTTCTGTCTCATATTATAATTAGGTAGCAATCATATAATATCTATCTATCTATGATCTATACATTTAATATGTATTATATTATTATGTTACAATATTTATAAAATCCTGGATCAAGAACACACTCTCACTAACAGCAATCAACGGTTTCAGGGTGCCAAATGTATGTTGTATATATACATATATTTTTTATTTTTTGGGTTGGGGAATAAGACACTGTTTCATATATATATATGTTGCAATCTACCCCCAAAGTTTTCTGCTCCCCGAAAACTTAAGTTAAGGATCAGCGGTCATAAGACCGCTGCTCCTTAACTCAGCCTTCACCTCGGAGGTGGCAGACAGCAATAATCCCGATCAGATACGATCGGGATGATTGACACCCCCTGCTATCAGCTGATTGGCCGCTAATGTGCAGGGGGTGGCATTGCACAAGCATTTCACCAGAAATGCTTGTGCAATGTTAAATGCCAACAGCATATGCTGTCGGCATTTAGCGATGTCAGCAGACATAATTTGCCACAGCGAATCATGTCTGCCCGCCGTTTGATAATTCGGCCCCTTAGTCTTGTGTTATGAAAGAAAAGCCTATACCTACACGCAAGTGTTCACATTTATGTATATAGCATTGACAGTATAACTTAGGTGTTAAATAGTTAAAGGGACACTGTACTCAAAAATTTTCTTTCATGATTGACATAGAGCATGCATTTTTAAGCAACTTTCTAATTTACTCCTATTATCAAATTTTCTTCATTCTCTTGGTATGTTTGATTGAAAAGCAAGAATGTAAGTTTAGATGCCGGCCCATTTTTGGTGAACAACCTGGGTTGTCCTTGCTGATTGGTCAGCACCAATAAACAAGTGCTGTCCATGGTCCTGAAGCAAACATTTGCTGGCTCCTTAGCTGAGATGTCTTCTTTTTCAAATAAATATAGCAAGAGAATGAATTAAAATTATTAATAGAAGTAAATTAGAAAGTTGCTTAAAATTGCATGCTCTATCTGAATTATGAAAGAAAAAATTTGGGTTCCGTGTCCCTTTAAATAATGTGTTTTGTAAGGTAAAATATTAACGATTCTCAATCCAGGTGTAAAAGTTCTTAAATTCCTTTCAGTGTCAAAATAGTTCAAAGACAAACCTTAAAAGTCTGTTGTTTCTATTACGGCATCTATAATAAGAAATCTATTTGTTCTTCTGGGCTAGATTTGCATTTTTTACATTCATAAAGTTAGTCCCCTATAAAATTTTAAATTGGCATATGAAAAAAATTAGCACTCATTTAAAGGTCCATATCATACTAACAACAACAAAAAAGTAAAGAAAAACCCATCATAATTCATTAATGATAATGAAAAAATAAGTATTTATTATCATACTTGTATATCTGTTTAAAAAAGAATAGAAGCTGTGAAATGTAGTTGACTAGATTGCACAGACATCAGATCACCTTTTTTTATCTCCAGCTTGACATGTAAAACATCCTTGCTCTGATCAAATGCATGTATCAAAATAAAAGAGATAATCAATAAGAGAAATGTACTTCTTATTGAAGCATATTGGTTTTTTTTTATGAATATTTTTCTTATATCTGAATCTAAATTTGGGGTTAGAGTACTGAAATATTTTCTGGTTGATTAGGTAAAACATGATCAAGGTAAAAATATAAAATATAAACTGAGAATTTGAAGTCTGAAATAAAGCTGTATATGTCAAATATTTAGATCATCAGTGCATATGATATAACATACACTTGCCAGCTCATATGTATACCTATAAAATCCTTGCACAAGTGATGTTTTCTTTGTCACATATTGAATGCTATCAATTAAAGAGTCACAAAAGTCAAAATGAAACTTTTTAAATTATTCAGATAGAGCACTGGTTTTCAAACCTGTCCTCATTTCTCACAAAACAGATAGGGCTAGATTATGTGGCACATTTTTACACTAACAGGTATCACTGATTTTTCAAACCAGTTGTATGCAGGTGGGGCAGGTGAAATTAATGTATACTAAACTAGAGGCAAATGAAAGTTAAACTGTAGTAAAAAAATGTAAGGTTAATTTGTATTTGCTGCAAACTGAAAATGTATATCAGTGTAATGCGCTCACCTCTTTACCTCATTCTCCCCTGTGAGATTCTTTATCCCAGAAAGCATAATATTTTTCTATAGAAGGCAGCTCTAATCTCTCTGGGAGTTCCAAGTTTCCGTCCTTGTTTCTAAAAGGATTCAGTAATTTCAGCTCCTGTGAAGTCTGCACTATAATTTTTCTCCAAGATGAAGAATCTTTGTTCATTGTGCCCATAAAACGTAATGGCACTCTCAGATACAGAATCTAACAATTTTTTTTTCATGATTCAGGTAGAGCATACAATTACTTTTATTATCAATATTGCTTCATTCTCTTGGTTTCCTTAGATGAAGGAGCAACAAGGCACTTCTGTGAACTAGCTGAACATATCAGCTGAACACAAGAGGAATATATGTGCAGTCACTAATCAGCAGCTAGCTCTCAATAGTGCATTGCTGCTCAGGAGCCTACCTAGGTATGCTTTTAAACAAAGGCTACTAAAAGAAAGCAAATTAGATAATAGAAGTACATTGGAGAGGTTTTTTTTTTTTTTTTAAATGTATGCTCTGTCTGAATCATGAAAGAAATGGGTTTAATGTTGTCCCTTTAATTGGTGAGCACCTAAAACTGATATACATTTTCAGTTTGCAGCAAATACAAATAAAACTGAAATGATTTCACTACAATTTAACTTGGATTTGCTTCTATTTTAGTATACATTACTTTTCTTTTAGTTAAACAAGTTTATTGTGAATTTTAAAGAAACCATCCGCATACAGCTGGCGAGATAAATTAGTGAGACATGAAGGTATAAAAAGCTTAGAGCATATTATGAAAATTGTGAGAGAGAGAGATTCAGACAAAGCCTGGGTACTCCCTGTCCCTCCCACTTTCTGAAGCTGTCAGTTTTATTTTACATAGAATAAATAAAAAGTGCAATTTAGTTTTTGAAAGATACACATAAATGATAAAAAAATATACAAAAACTTGCAAAACATAAGAATTTGTAAAATCAAACTCCTAAATTCACTGCTGTATACATAATATAAATGTGTTAAAATAGAAAATGGGCAAAGCTTAAATGTAATACAACTTAATGGACATAATATTAAGTCTAAAGTAATTTTAAAATACAAAGCACACAGTGTAGCGGTAACAGAATTCTCATGTCATGCAGTGCTATATTGCACTAGTCATGTCTCTCCTTCATAAACAGAAATGCGGGGAACGCAAAAATGGTGCAGCAAAATCTGCCTTTTAAGAATCCTGTGAGGGATTTTCTTGCGTGGAGGACCATTTTAGATCATCTCATCTGAGCAGAGAGCTTTAGCTCATCAGCCCCCTGGTGATGTCATTGGGAGCTCTTTCCTCAGCCACGGATGGTTAAGGAGACTGCAGTCTTCTTTACTAGCTGCATAATGGAGGGATCTGAAGGAGGATACCACAGAAGGAGAACATGTTGTCAGGGCACAGTGTGCATTACAACAGCAGCCCTTGTCTGCACTGAAGGGGTTAAATCTCACTGATTTTACTGTTAGTTCAGAGATCATGAGAAATTCAGAATGGAATCCTGTCAGGGATTTATCAATATCATCTTTAATATCCTTTTTTAACACTGAAGATATTATCTACTCTATGTGAAATAAAGAAAACTTTATAAAATGATTGAGAGAGTTTCCAAGAACAATAACAATTCTTGAAGTATATGTGTGCGCTTGTATGTGTGCGCATGCACACGCGTGTTTATGTGTGTGTATTGGGGAGCTTCATTCACTAGATATGTGTCTAACAACAAAATTGCTTTATAGATGGAAACCATGAATAGCAATAGGAGAAAGCCAATAAACCTAAGGAAAATGGAAATTTACCAAGCCACTTGGCTCTCATCAATATCAGATCAGACTAGGGATAAAAAAAGATGAGCAACATGTAGTGAAAACCAAACAGTTAATATTTATGCCTTGTGCTGACACGTATCCACTCAGCTTGAACTGCAAACTTCAGTGAACTATTAGCAGAGCCAGGCAGTTCTCGATGTGCTGGATGCTAGTAGAGATTAAGACAAGTGTAGCATATTACCTTTGCTTTTCATTTCCTTAGTAGAATCAGATATATAGATGGAGAAATATAAAGAAGCATGATGCTGATGCAATGCCAGAATGTTCAGAATAGTAATTGGAACCATATTTGAAATATGTGTTCTTTAGCAATGATAACTTGATCTAAAAGAAAAGAACACTAAACATATTGCTATAAATCCTGATGGCTAGAAGAGAAGTAACAGTTTCACTGCCACTATAGCTTGCCGTCTTATATTCTTTGTTGTCTGATGGGACCAACAACTATTTTTATGGTTTTTAATGGTTAATATACTAGTATGAAGTAAGCCACAAAGGCATTATTTTGAGCAACCAATATGCCTTTATTAACCCCACAGCCATATGATGCATTAAAGGGACACTGTACTGTAAAATTGCTAATTTTTTATAGTTGTGGTTTCAGTAAGCAACACCAACTATTTCAATTGATAGTATAAAAAGCAATTTCCATTACATATAATAAATAGTACACATCTGTATAGCAAGTCATTGGGAACACATACATTTACATTGCAGTGTCCCTTTTAATGCCATCATTTTCATGAAAAAATAACAACATATAACATACTATCTTATTGATAAAATGTATAGAACAAATTATTATTTTCTTCTTGTATGTAAAGAATAAGGGGAAACATTGTTTTCTTCAGTAGATAATACAATTAAAGGGACATGAAACCCAAACATTTTCTTTCATGATTCAGATAGAGAATACAATTTTAAACAACTTTCCAATTTACTTCTATTATCTAATTTGCTTTCTTCTCTTGTTATCCTTTGCTGAAATGTTTATCAAGGAAAGATCAACTCAAGAGCAGCAAAGAACCTAGGTTCTAGCTGCTGATTGGTGGCTGCATATATATATATACCAATTGTCATTGTCTCAACCATGTGTTCTGATAGAAACCAGTAGTGCTTTGCTGCTCTTTCAACAAATGATACCAAGAAAATGAAGCAAAATTGATAATAGAAGGAAACTAGAAGGTTGTTTAAAATTGTATGTTCTACCTAAACCATAAAAGAAAAAAAGTGGGTTTCATGTCCCTTTCAACATCAATAATTTGTAAGTGATCATTTGTATGTAGATGTGAAAATAATGAAATACTTTCAACATTCATGATAAATAGCTTTAAGGTTTTAAATCCATTTAAAAAAAATTATGTTGTGTGATGTCAGAAATAATGTATATTGATGAGGTCATATATCATGTAAAGGGTTATGTCATTGATGTCATTGATGTGATTGAAGTGATAGCATGTGTGATGCCAGAATTCGCCTTTATTCCAATCCACACAATGGCCTTCAGATATTAATCACGGGGGTTATCACAGGTTTTTCAAAATCATGCCAATTTCAAATGCATTCATCCGACTTTAACACCCTTAAAGGGATATGAAACCCAAATTTTTCTTTCATGATTCAGATAAAGCATGTAATTTTAAGCAACTTTCTAATTTACAACTATTATCAATTTTACTTCAGTCTTTTGATATCTTTATTTGAAAAAGCAGGATTGGAAGCTTAGGAGCCGGCACGTTTTGGTTCAGTACCCTGGGTAGCGCTTGCTGATTGGTGCCTACATTTAGCAGTTATGAAAGTATGTTGACATTTTTATTTAATTTTACACAAAAGTATGCAAAAATAAACTTTTCAATATGAAGATTCAAGCAAAAAGAAATGCTTCTCTTAGCAAAGCACATTTAGAAAGTCTTAATACAATTTATATATTAGAAATGCAAAATGACATCCTAAAAAAATGTTTATAAAAACCTTTAACACCCCATAAATATAGCAAGCATACAGTAAAACCTTTTAAATTACTCCTTGGGGTAACAGACTTCAAACATTAGACATGAAAAGTCTACATGAATTACAAGTGGCTGGTTATTGCTACTGCAAGCTCACAGTATCAATTAGCGCTCAAAAAAATTAACCAGAGGCCAGACCTCTGGTTAATTTTTTAATGTTTCCCAATTGCCCCCAAAATAATGCGAGGTCCCTTTTTTAAAAAATCAAAAATTGTGGCATATAACCCCCCCAAAAAATAAACCGCTTTTGTGGGTCGGTAAGGGGTGTTAGAAAGAAAACGGCACTGAAAAGTGCCTTTACATTGCTGTCTATGGGGACCGCATGCTCACAGTATATACACATTTTAACACATAAAATATACTGTATATCCATATATTCAACATATATATTTATATTTGCTGTCCATCGCTTCACAATTTATCCGCTTCACTGCACTAGTTCTCATGCCACGTCTTATGGCATGAGAACAAGGCTCCCATTGGAGCCTATGGAAGAGAATTTTCGTGCACAATCACCTAGATTACGAATTTTGCGTTAAAGGCTATGCAGTGCTAACGAGCAGTTTATGCCCACCGCTCACTTACAGACAGTGTGGTACAAGACACCCAGACAAGAAGTGAGCATTGAGCAAAATTTTGCTCCTTACCGCACTCCAATACCAGCGCTGCTTACGTTAGCGGTGAGCTGGTGTAACATGCTCGTGGACGATTTCCCCATAGGAATCAACGGGGAGAGCCGGCTGAAAAAAAGTCTAACACCTGCAAAAAAGCAGCGTAAAACTCCTTAACGCAGCCCCATTGATTCCTATGGGGAAATAAAAGTTATGTCTACACCTAACATCCTAACATGAACCCCGAGTCTAAACACCTCTAATCTTACACTTATTAACCCCTAATCTGCCGCCGACATCGCCGCAACCTACATTATATTATAACCCCTAATCTGCAGCTCCAGACACTGCCACCACCTGCATTATACTTATGAACCCCTAATCTGCTGCCCCCAACATCGCCGACACCTACCTAAATTTATTAACCCCTAATCTGCTGCCCCAACGTCGCCACCACTATAATAAACATATTAACCCCTAAACCACCACACTCTTGCCTCACAAACATTAGTTAAATATTATTAACCCCTAATCTGCCGTCCCTAACATCAACGCTACCTACCTACAGTTATTAACCCCCAATCTGCCGCCTCCAACGTCGCTGCCACTATATTAAAGTTATTAACTCCTAATCCTAAATCTAACCCTAAACCTAACACCCCCTAACTGAAATATAATTAAAAGAAATCTAAATAAAATTACTATAATTAACTAAATTATTCCTATTTAAAACTAAATACTTACCTGTAAAATAAACCCTAAGCTAGCTACAATAAAACTAATAGTTATATTGTATCTAGCTTAGGGTTTATTTTTATTTTACAGGCAAGTTTGTATTTATTTTAACTAGGTACAGTAGTTATTAAATAATTATTAACTATTTAATAACCACCTAGCTAAAATAAATAAAAGTACCTGTAAAATAAAACCTAACCTAAGTTACAATTACACCTAACACTACACCACAATTAAATTATTTTCCTAAATTAAATACAATTAAATACAATTAAATTTAATTATCTAAAGTACAACCCCCCCACTAAATTACAGAAAATAATAAACAAATTACAAGATTTTTAAACTAATTACACCTAATCTAATCCCCCTAACAAAATAAAAAAGCTCCCCCCAAAATAAAAAAGCCCTACCCTACACTAAATTACAAATAGCCCTTAAAAGGGCCTTTTGTGGGGCATTGCCCCAAACTAATCAGCTCTTTACCTGTAAAAATAAAGTACAAATCCCTCTCCAACATTAAAACCCACCACCCACACAACCAACCCTACTCTAAAACCCACCCAATACTCCCTTAAAAACCCTAACACTAACCCCTTGAAGATCACCTTACCGGGAGAAGTCTTCATCCAACCGGGCCGAAGTCCTCAACGAAGCCAGGAGAAGTCTTCATCAAAGCCGGGCAAAGTGGTCCTCCAGACGGGCAGAAGTCTTCATCCAGACGGCATCTTCTATCTTCATCCATCCGGCGCAGAGCGGGTCCATCTTCAGGACATCCAACGCGGAGCATCCTCTTCTGATGACGGCTAAGACTGAATGAAAGTTCCTTTAAATGACGTCATCCAAGATTGCGTCCCTTCAATTCTGATCGGAATTAAGGTAGAAAAAATCCTATTGGCTGATGCAATCAGCCAATATGATTGAACTTCAATCCTATTGGCTGATCCAATCAGCCAATAGGATTGAGTTCACATTCTATTGGCTGTTCCAATCAGCCAATAGAATGCAAGCTCAATCCTATTGGCTGATTGAATCAGCAAATATAATTGTTTCTATATTAATTCTGATATACAGGGAGTGCAGAATTATTAGGCAAGTTGTATTTTTGAGGATTAATTTTATTATTGAACAACAACCATGTTCTCAATGAACCCAAAAAACTCATTAATATCAAAGCTGAATAGTTTTGGAAGTAGTTTTTAGTTTGTTTTTAGTTATAGCTATTTTAGGGGGATATCTGTGTGTGCAGGTGACTATTACTGTGCATAATTATTAGGCAACTTAACAAAAAACAAATATATACCCATTTCAATTATTTATTTTTACCAGTGAAACCAATATAACATCTCAACATTCACAAATATACATTTCTGACATTCAAAAACAAAACAAAAACAAATCAGTGACCAATATAGCCACCTTTCTTTGCAAGGACACTCAAAAGCCTGCCATCCATGGATTCTGTCAGTGTTTTGATCTGTTCACCATCAACATTGCGTGCAGCAGCAACCACAGCCTCCCAGACACTGTTCAGAGAGGTGTACTGTTTTCCCTCCTTGTAAATCTCACATTTGATGATGGACCACAGGTTCTCAATGGGGTTCAGATCAGGTGAACAAGGAGGCCATGTCATTAGATTTTCTTCTTTTATACCCTTTCTTGCCAGCCCACGCTGTGGAGTACTTGGACGCATGTGATGGAGCATTGTCCTGCATGAAAATCATGTTTTTCTTGAAGGATGCAGACTTCTTCCTGTACCACTGCTTGAAGAAGGTGTCTTCCAGAAACTGGCAGTAGGACTGGGAGTTGAGCTTGACTCCATCCTCAACCCGAAAAGGCCCCACAAGCTCATCTTTGATGATACCAGCCCAAACCAGTACTCCACCTCCACCTTGCTGGCGTCTGAGTCGGACTCTTGCAGAGACATCACTGAGCAATTAAATTTTACAACAGAAAGAAGATTTAAGACAGGCTTTTTATATATAATTTGTGGTTATTCAACTATTTATTAACCCAGTTATGGTAATAGGAATCATCTAGCTACATAGCCTAATAGTGCAAACTGCACTAGGCATCAGTCTTTGATTGATTGCATTTACACCTGACACAATCTTTTTGTACAACATTATATATATGATTTTGCACAGGTTGGCAGGTGTGCACACATTGCTCTGGCCTTTCTATTCTTATTAGCAGAATGCAGATGCTGGGTTGCTTTGCAGTTTGCACAGTGCAGCATGTATTTGCAGATTTTGCACTGCCAGCTGACCCACATAACCCAACCCTGGTGTTGAAGTATGAAAAACACCAATAATTAACTTAGACCATCCCTAGGCCTAGACAACAACAAAGCAAACCTAGCAATGATTGCAATGCAATCAGTATTATTAAGAAAGAGGCTCAGGCTATGGGTGTCAGACAGACAGTGAGTGTACTGGGTGCCACTGCCTACTGCCTATATGAGCTATAAGTAGACACACAGTACCCATAGCCTGAGCCTCTTTGTTAATAATACTGGTTGCATTGCAATTATTGTTGGGTTTGCTTTTTTGTTGTCTAGGCCTAGGGTGAATGATGCTGGGTTAAGAAGCTTTGCAGTTTGCACAGTGCAGCATGTATTTGCAGATTTTGCACTGCCAGTTGGGTGGTGTAGTGTAAAAAACACCAGTAATTAACTTAGACCCTAGGCCTAGACAACAACAAAGCAAACTTGGGAGGGGTCTACTCTCCCCCATATCCATCTTGGAGTTGAGAGCGATCTACTCGGGTGGCTTAACCTCAGTTGTCTTACCCGTTTTTTTCAGGTTCTAGTTGAAAAGATCCATTTATTCCCATAGTAAATGAGTCTGCATGGAACTGAGACTTCACCTGCCTCCTCAGTCAATTAGGAATGTATTGAAAATCCTAGCAGAAAACAAGTTAAATTAACTCTTAGCTAATTTCCTTGTGTTCCCCCCTACATAATACCCCCTTTTCAGCATGTCCCAGAAATTACTACCACATGTTGCAGTTCAAATAGGACCCACTGAAACAGTGACTAAATGGTTCTCGTCTCAAGCCCACTTAATAACACTATAGCCGACACTACAGTCTTCAAAGCCTCTGGCACTACCGAAGCTGGGGGTCATAGCTTCACAACTTTTTGCAGGAGGGGAAATCAAAATTGTGAACCTGCAGATTACAGTACACACTATCTTCATTGCTGCTATGAGCCAGGACAGAGGACACAGTAACACCGGCATATATCTATTAAAGAAAAAAAAAAAAAAATGAACTTACCTTTCGCACCGGCAGTATCTCTCCTCACACTTTCTGACATGTGACGTGACTCGACTGTGTTAGCTCTCTTCCCGGTTCCCGCCCAGACCTACAAGGGTGAGAAGAGAGACAGTGACAGACTCCGTCACGTGAGTCCAGCACTGGAACGCTGATTGGCTCCTGAGTCACTCCTGAGGAGTTTTAGAGAGCAGCCTCTCTTAGAAGTGGTATGGGCCACAAAAAGCATTACGTGCCACTAGGTGGCGCTGTCTCCAGCCCATAGAAATTTAGAAAGCCATCCATGTTGCGCAATGGAGGGGGAGCTGCACGGCTCACAGCCTATCCATTGAGCAATATGGATCTCAAGAATCAACATTGCACAATTCATATGATGGCGGTGGTGGAGTCAGCGTTCGGGGGGAGGGTTACCTTTTTTGACACTTTTTTTTTTCTTCATAAACTTAATTTTTTTTTATAAAAGATTATTTAAAAGTGTAATACACACATAGGACAGGGGAGGTGCTGCCTCCCCTGCCTCCTATGACCGCACATCACTGTAACTATTCTACCTAGTTAAAATAAATACAAACTTGCCTGTAAAATAAAAATAAACCCTAAGCTAGATACAATGTAACTATTAGTTATATTATAGCTAGTTTAGGGTTTATTTTATAGGTAAGTATTTAGTCTTAAATAGGAATAATTTAGTTAATTATAGTAATTTTTATTTATATTTCTTTTAATTATATTTAAGTTAGGGGGTGTTAGGGTTAGACTTAGGTTTAGGGGTTAATAACTTTAATATAGTGGCAGCGACGTTGGGGGCGGCAGATTAGGGGTTAATAAATGTAGGTAGGTGGTGTCGATGTTAGGGACGGCAGATTAGGGGTTAATAATATTTAACTAATGTTTGCGAGGCGGGAGTGCGGCGGGTTAGGGGTTAATATATTTATTATAGTGGCGGCAATGTCTGGTTCGGCAGATTAGGGGTTAAAAATTTATTTTAGTGTTTGCGATGTTGGGGAGGCCGCGGTTTAGGGGTTAATAGGTAGTTTATGGGTGTACTTTTTAGCACTTTAGTTAAGATTTTTATGCTACGGCGTTGTAGTGTAAAACTCTTAACTACTGACTTTAAAATGCGGTACCAGGCTTGACAGGAGAGGGTGTACCGCTCACTTTTTGTCAGACTCGTAATACCGGCGCTATGCAAGTCCCATTGAAAAAAGAGGATGCGCAATTTACATAAATGGATTTCCAGTATTTCCAAGTCTGGACAAAAAAGTGTGCGGTACACCTGTACCTTCAAGATTCGTAATACCAGCGGGCGTTAAAAAGCAGCGTTGGGACCGGCCAACGCTGCTTTTTAAGCCTAACGCACAACTCGTAATCTAGCCGAATGTTAGATTGCAATCTATAGGGGTACACAGTATATACACATATTAACACATACATATACAGTATATGAATATATTCAGATACATATATATTTATATTTGCTGTCCATCGCTGCACAACTTACCCCCTTTACTGCACTAGTTTTCATGCCGTGTCTCATGCCATGACAATGAGGCTCCCATTTGAACAGCTCTTTCGTGAGCACAATGCTTCCATGCAAAGTGAGTGTGAGGTTGCGTGTGCATTGCACCTTATTTGTAATACCAGCGCACATTTGGGTGCTCTGGTATTACTAAGTTAAGCACAAATATCGCTTTTGCGGAAGCGATATTTTGAACTCAACTTGTAATCTAACCCAATATAAGTACACGTTTAGCCTGTTTAAATATCTCAACCATGCCGAAGGATCCAAAGTATATCAGTATATCAGAAAGTTAGCAAAACTCCACAAGTCAGATGACTAAATTGTTGTCAGGAGTTACAGTAACAAATACTAGAAAATACAAAGGAATTTCAACACACTCCTGTCTTGGGAATATAACAAAGACAACCGGGAGATTTTTAAACATGTCTACGTAGACAGGCACCTGTGTCTACAACCAGTTCTAAATAGGACTCACTCCCTTTGCGTTGGGATCTGAAATTATACACTTTCTTAGGGCATAGTTTTTAAAGGGATTCATCTGCAGTGTGGTATGTGTTGGATCTGTTGTTAGAGTGCAGACACAGACTGCTCTTGCTTCATCGTTGCCATATAATCTATATCAGAGGCAGGCAGAGGCAGGCAGAGGCAGGGTTACAAACCCAGATGCCTCAGTAAGCTCCTCTATGAATTTATGACAATAAGCCTTCAGTATTTTGGCCATTTTTTTTAAGATCTCTAGAGTTGCCTTTATATTGACTGCAAGTGAGATATATGTACAGTTCAGGTTACTGCAAATATCATCCAAATTATTAATTATTATAAAGAAGCTATAAAGAGCCTATCATGGCTGGAAGACCCCCCTATAGAAGCCTTTCTATTACACAGGTAGGAATGTCTAATTTACTGTGATTTACTGTGAACTGCTTGTGCAATGCCGCCCCCTGTAGATTCGCAGCCAATAAGCTGCTAGCAGTGGGTGTCAATCAACCCAATTGTATGAGATTGGGTGGATTGATGTCCACAGCCTTAGAGGAGGTGGATGAGTTAAGGAGCAGTGGCCTTAAAACCGCTGCCTCTTAACTCCTGTTTCTGGCGAGCCTGAAGGCTCGCACGGACACAGGTGCATTAGGCTCTATTCCGTCAATGGTAAATTGTCCCCATTGTCTGAGATGTAGAGGGAGCAGTGCAGTTTAGGGCTTTGTATGTCAGAGTGAGTATTTTTGTGTTTAATCCTGGAAGCAAAGGAAGCCAGTGAAGGGATTGGCAGAGAGGTGCAGCAGATAAAGAGCAACGTGTAAGGAAGATGAGCCTGGCAGAGACATTCATTATGGATTGCAAAGGAGCTAGGTGGCAGCTAGGGAGAGCAGAGGGGGTGGAGTTGCAGTAGTCGAGGCAGGATAGGATGAGAGTGTGGATTAAAATCTTAGTTGTGTCTTGTGTAAGAAAATGTCTAATTTTAGAGATGTTTTTAAAGGTGGAAGTGGCAGGCTTTAACCAAGGTCTGAATATGAGGAGTGAAAGAAAAATCTTAGTCAAGTGTGACCCTGAGACATCGGGCATGCGGGGTATGGGTAATGAGTTATCAACAGTTATAGAGAAATGGGGGGGGATGGAGATTTTGGAAGAAGGGGGAAAAATAAGGAGCTCAGTTTTGGATATATTTAGCTTAAGATAGTGAGAGGACATCCAAGATGAGATATGAGAAAGACAGTTAGCGATACGGGTTAGCAAGGAAGGAGATAGGTCTGGTGCAGAGAGGAAGATTTGGGTGTCATCGGCATACAAATGATATTGAAACACGAAAAATTATTTTCTAATGCAAAGCAGATGAAAAGTGTGTACATAAATAGCACTCCACAACACGTGAACTGCTAAACAAGGGGCTCCCAAGAAACATATGAAATCCCCCAGTTATATATTGATATTGAAACACCATGGGATTTTATTAAGGACCCTAATGATGACGTGTAGATTGAAAAGAGAAGGAGACCAAGGACTGAGCCTTGCGGTACCCCAACAGAAAGTGGTAGCAAGGCAGAGAATGCCCCAGAGAAGGCTACACTACAGGTACGGTTAGATAAATAGGAAGAGAACCATGAGAGAGCTGTGTCACAAATGCCAAAGGATTGGAGGATTTGGAGAGAAAGAGGGTGGTTGACAGTATCAAAGGCTGCAGACAGATAAGCAGAGAGAAATGGCCTTTGGATTTTGCTATAAGTAGTTAGTTGGTAACCTTAACAATTGCTGTCTCTGTGGAGTGATGGGGATGAAATCCAGATTGCAGTGGGTCAAGGAGATAGTTTAATGTAAGGAAATGGTAAAGTTGTGTATATACTAGATTTTCAAGAAGCTTTGAGACAAGAGGGAGTAGGGAAATAGGGCGGTAGTTGGAAGGGGAGGCTGGATCGAGAGAAGGTTTGAGGATAGGTGTGACCAGTGCATGTTTTAGAGATGAGGGAAATATACCAGTGCTTAGGGAGAGGTTGAAGATGTGTGTGAGTATAGGGGTAAGGGTAGAAGAAAGGGAAGGGAGTAGTTGTGAGGGGATGGGATTGAGGGGACAGGTAGTGAGGTGAGAGGACAGTATAAGGGCAGAAACTTCTTCCTTGGTAACGGGGCAAAAGAGCCAAATTTATGGCTATTTGGATTTTGGATGATTGTGAGATTTTGAGGGGAGGGATATTGGTATTATGTTGAGATCTGATTTCATTTCTGATGGAGCCAATTTTATTATTGAAGTGGCTTGCAAAATCTTGAGCTGAGAGAGAAGTTGTATTAGGAGGTGGGATTAAGGGGTAAAAAGCATATAGGAGGAGCACATTATTGATACATGTTATTAGAAAGTACAATTTAGATGATAATATGCTACCACTGTGGCTTGTGTCTTTGCATAGTACAGGTATATTAGGAAATTCAGTGATATCATTACATACAAATTATATGGATACATTATCCACTTAAAATCTATTAAGCTGGGGCCCCTGAAGCTGCATTTGCAGCCTAATAAATGTAGCCCCATGTCTGCTCAGAGAGCTGGTAGTGGTGTAATGTATCAGTGAAGAAATCATTTGCCTCATACAATGATTATTATCTCAGAAGGCTTGTTGTATGAATGTTGGTTCACAGGGCAGTCACCGCATATGTGTATATGCTGCTGATCCCTTTTAATAATACAAAGTAATGCTAATAGGGGACATTGTGCAATTAACCTGACGTGCTTCAAAACCATAGAGATATGTGTATATGTATTTTTAAGGGATTTGAACAGGGGCAATATCAGTAAAGTAGATATGTGTATTTATTGCGCTATTGATTTAGGTCATAATTATTAGTGTAAAGGTGCTTTGTTGATTTTTTTTTAATTTTAATTGATTGAGCAAGAATAGTTTGTATTTGTTTGGTGATGTCATCCAATATGGGTAGTAGAAAGGTCAGCATGTTTTGCCCATACACAAAGCCAGTGTTACAAGACTTTTTGAGGTTCACTGTAAGAAATTGTTGTCTGGGGTTTATCAAGTTTGTTTAGTTGTTGAATTTGAAAAATTGTGTCATTCAGTATCAAGAATTTGAATTTTGATCAGAAAAATTGGACTGTCACATGATCTGTACCTAGGCCATTAGATCCTTATTTAGGTTTTTAGATTTAAGATTATGTTGCTTAATGAGGACTTCCATAGTTACAATTGTTACATTGCAGTTATGTAAATAAGTAAACTGGCTGTAATAATTGGTACTACATCCACTCTCTTTCTTAAAGGAACATGAAACCCAACATTTTTCTTTTATGATTCAGATAGAGAATACAATTTTAAACAACTTTCCATTTGACATCCATTATCTAATTTGCTTCATTCTCTTGTTATCCTTTGCGGAAGAAGCAGCAATGCACTACTGGGAGCTAGCTGAAAGTCAATTGCAAGATATATATATATATATATATATATATATGCAGCCACCATTCAGCAGCTCCTGAGTGTACTTAGGTATCCATTTCAACAAAGGATATCAAGGGAACAAAACAAATTAGATAATAGAAGTAAATTGGAAAGTTGATTAAAATCACAAGAGCTATCTACATCATGAAAGAAAAAAGTAGGTTTTATGTCCCTTTAAAGGAAGCAAACTGTAGCCCCAGATACCAGCAAACAATCTAGTGGTCACTATATATAAAACTTACCACAAAGCTTATTTATCAAGATAGTGTATGTATTCTTCCACAACAGGATTACAGGAATAACCTTTCCCTGCTATAGATAGGACTCAGAAATATTAACATGCTTTTCCTGTAAATACTGTCATGAAGAAAGATGACATTTATATTTTAGAGAGCTCTTTAATCACACAAGTTAATTTGTCTGCATATTTAAAAAAAAACAAAAAAAAAACAAACTCACTTTTTATCAATTCTTGAATTAGAATTTTCTGTATCTGTGTGCTATGCCACGGATCCCCAGTCATGAATTAGTTACAGCATTTTTGTTCCAGCTGTCAGAAAGACACATAATGCTCTCTTCAATCGCTGCCATATGACACCTGGATATGAAGACAAAGCATTTAATTTGATTAGATGTTATGTATCATCCTTTTGCATAATTTTAATTTTCCTTTTTATTTTTTTTATAAATTCACTTAGAAAGGCGCACTAGGGACTAGAGATGATTTTTTTATAGAACTACACATGAAACAGAAGATATGATTCTATTTGTGTCTTTGCTGTAATAATGCGTTCTTTTTATATGCTTTTTTACCCTTATCCACCACTGTCATATAGAGTGTGATGTGAATATACTATAAGCTGGTCATCCCATGAGGCCACTGTTCTTAAGTTCTACCATCAGACATAACGGTTTCTATAGCAACGGGCATCACATGACAACTTGGAACAGTTTGTCTTCCCCTAGCCAGATTTAGCATCTTTTATAGACACTTGTACAAAGAATCAAAGACTTTTGTATTTAGCTCAGTATTTAGTTGACTTTTACACTGATATCAACCCACAGGACATCAAAACAATTTCAAAGTGTAGGAACAATCTGTCCCTTTCCTATATGCAGAACTGTGAAATATATGTAAATTATTTACAATAATTGATATACTAGAAAATAATAATATATTAAAATAAAAACATGATTCTACTCATTAAGCATTCTGCATCATAACTCAGATTATGTTTTGTACATTTTAAAAAGCATATATATCCTTTGGAAACCCTATGCTTTCCTGAACTGGTCAGTTAAATAATGCAACTTTGTATGCTTGTTGGTATATTTTAATGTTATCAGAAATTTTGTAGGGGCCATCTACATTTTTTTCCTTTTAAGTGGACTGTAGGGGAATCAGCACAGTAGATATGCACAGTCAGCAACAACAAAATGTTAACTGCAGAAGGCAACTCTCTTGAGGTGAGTTTCAAGGATTCTATAGTCTATATGTGAATCGCAAGCATATTAAGTGATCCTAGGGGTAGCAAATGAACAGAAGCTGTTGACGTAGCTGAACAAGACTTAAAATAATACAGAGACATTTAGAAAATAGCTACTGGGCTTTAAATAGATAAGAGGTGGTTGGAAGGTATTTGATGCAAGTCCTGTTTCACTAAGCTCATTCAAATTGGGTCCTGGAGTGTGATGTGCGCCTTCACAGAGACTGTTCTATAATGTGGACTGTGTGAGATCATTACTTTGGGAAGAATGTTTTTTTTCCACATTTGTTGAATGAAGAGCCAGTGTACCTATTATTGGCTAGATTACAAGTGGGACGCAAAAGTTTTGCGGGTCTCAATGAACAATATCGTTACCACAGTAATTTGCATGTGTATTACAAGATGAAAGTAAATGAGTGCACTTGAGCACAAACAACATTTGTTCTTATCTGGTTAGTGCGAGTGAAGAGACTAGCATAAAGTGTAAGGATAAAAAAAAAGTTGCACCAAGTACAACATAAGTACATTAAAATAAAGTGTTATGCTCATATATACACTATCTGATAAAAATTATTCATATACATGTTAAAAACATTTTTATATATATATATATAATTTTATATATATATATATATATATATATATATATATACACACACACACATACACTTACCGGACACTTTATTAGGTACACCTTGCTAGTACAGGGTTGGAGCCTATTTTGCCTTCAGAACTGCCTTAATTCTTCATGACATAGATTCAACAAGGTGTTCGAAACATTCCTCAGACATTTTGGTCCATATTGACATGATAGCCTCACGCAGTTGCTGCAGATTTGTCGGCTGCACATCCATGATGCGAATCTCCCGTTCCACCAAATCCTAAAGGTGCTCTGTTGGATTGAGATCTGGTGACTGTGAAGGTCATTGGAGTACAGTGAACTGGTTGTCATGTTCCAGAAACCAGTTTGAGATGATTTGAGTATTTTGACAAGGTGCATTATCCTGCTGGAAGTAGCCATCAGAAGATGGGTACACTGTAGTCATAAAGGGATGGACATGGTCAGCAACCATACTTAGGTAAACCGTGGTGTTAAACAGATGCTCAATTGGTACTAAGGGACCCAAAGTGTGCCAAGAAAATATCCCCCACACCATTAAACCACCACCACTTGCCTGAACCGTTGATACAAGGCAGGATGAATCCATGCTTTCATGTTGTTTATGCCAAATTCTGACCCTCTGAATGTTGCAGCTGAAATTGAGACTCTTTAGACCAGGCAATGAGTGGCTATTTGAGTTACTGTTGCCTTTCTATCATCTCGAACCAGTCTGCCCATTCTCCTCTGACATCAACAAGGCATTTTCGTCCACACAACTGTCGCTCACTGGATATTTTCTCTTTTTCGGACCATTCTCTGTAAACCCTAAAAATACTCAGACCAGTCCGTCTGGGAGCAACAACCATGCCATGTTTAAAGTCACTTAATTCCCCATTCTTCCCCATTCTGATGCTCGGCTCGGTTTAGATGCCTATTTGCATTGAGTTGCTGCCATGTAATTGGCTTATTAGCAATTTGTGTTACCAAGCAATTGAACAGGTGTACCTAATATTGGCCGGTGAGTATGTAGGAACTGCACTCTCACTAACCAAAAATGACAACATTCAGGTTGCCAACAGGGGGTTAAATAGAAAGTATACAGACTGCACTCACTGGGTTTCAGCCAAACTTCAGTATTTCTTTATTCTTGTGACATTTTTAGGATAATCTCCCCTTTCTTAGACCATTGGTCACCAGAAAAGAGAAATACTGAAGTTTGTCTGAAACCCAGTGAGTGTGGACTGTATGTATATGTATGTATATATATATATATATATATATATATATATACACACACACACACAGTCATGGCCAAAAATATTGGCACCCCTGCATTTCTGTCAGATAATGCACCACTACGCCCAGAAAATTGTTGCAATTGCAAATGTTTAGACATTCTCATGTTCATTTATTTTGCTTGTATTGATATGACACAAAAAAGTGGGGGGAAAAACCAAATCTGACACATTCCACGCAAAACTCCCAAAATGGACTGGACAAAATTATTGGCACCTTCTCACAATTGTAAGAAATAATTGCATTCCAAGTTTGTGATGCTTCTGTAATTTGTAATTAAACTCACCTGTATCAATTAACAGGTGACATATTCCTTTGTCCACTGTGTGCAACAGTGTCAAGAAGTTTACAGCCCATGGCACCGTAGCTAATCTGCAAAACAGAAAGAGAAGCCGTCTGCCAGGAATGAACAGCAGCTCAATAGCTTGTTCTATGGCTCGGTTGCCACCTGGAAGTAGCTTCTTTCTGCCCAATTGTGCTTTTCACAAAGGAAAACTTTTCCTGTAGTTTATCAGTCTGATTCTGTCAACATGGTTAGTCCAGCCCTGAAATACAAGGCAATTCTCCTCTGAACAAGGAAACTGGCAAACCCAGATGATTGTTTCGGCCTTGTCTGGGCTTTGTCAGTGAGGTGCAGCCATATCCCTCTAAGCACATTGGGCAAGGAGTCCACATCTGGTTTCCCCCATCACGCATAGGGAGACTATGCCCAGGGTCATATTTACATATGCAAAACAGAAAGAGAAGGAACGAACAGCAGCTCAATAGCTTGTTCTATAGCCCGTTTGCCTCCTGGGAGTAGCTTCTTTCTGCCCAATTGTGCTTTTCACAGAGGAAAAATATCCTGTAGTATATCAGTCTGATTCCACCGACATGGTCAGTCTTGCCCCGAAATACTAGGCAATTCTCCTCTGAACAAGGAAACCGGCAACCCCAGACCATCATTTCAGCCCTTTCTGGGCCTCATCAGTGAGGTGCAGCCATATCCCTCTAAGCACATTGGGCAAGGTTTCCACGTCTGTACTATTTTTAATATAAAGGGACGTTGATATCAGCTGAACATCAGTATATGTTTTATTCCTCTTGAGAAAGTTTGCCAAGGAGCGAATGAAACACGTTGAGGGTGGAGCTTAGATAGCTTGCTGTAAAACCGACTCATGGGCTAATCCTCGGCTATGGGAAACACTGGCCGTCCCTTAGTGGATCAAGCGGATGTGGATTATACAGACTCAGATTAAGGTTTTTCCCTTGTCCATACCTCCCAACATTTCAAAATTCAAAAGAGGAACACCCCCCCTCCCCACGGCAATTTTTTTTAAATATGGTGGGCAGGGCTTAAAAATCATAAGACCAAAGTAATATAAATAAAATTCTAAATAAAGCCATATATTTTAATATACTTAGGCAGCAAATCAAACACAAGCTCAACCCACTGGTATGGCTATGTGAGCTATGTATTTAATTAGCCTTTGCAAAGACATTGCTAAATATTTTTATCTTAATTGGACATTTAATAATAAATTCTTTAAAACTGCTCTCTGCATTCCCCATTAATATTCTAGTTTCTGGCCTTTAAAGTCAGCAAAAATGCACAGTATCACACTACATAGCATACACTTACACATGCAGATACACACACACACACTACATAGCATACACTTATACATGCAGATACACACACACTACATAGCATACACTTATACATGCAGATACACGCACACTACATAGCATACACTTATACATGCAGATACACACTTATACATGCAGATACACATACAAACACTACATAGCTTACATTTTTACATGCAGACACACACACACTACATAGCATAAACTTATACATACATATACACACACACAGTTATGGATACAGATAGACACACACTACATCATATATGGGTATCTGTAATTTATTGTATGGGGTCCTGGGGTTGGCAAGCACATTAGCTGGCAGTCTGCGGCTGCCACTGTTCGTTACCCTGGTATTAGCATTGCTCATTGTATAAAACTGAAGGCATGCTAGTATTATCATCAGGAGTTAGACATCATCACTACCAGAGGTAGGTTAGAGAGGTCACGCCACACACCATTCCTTTTCCACAGGGAATCTAACAGGTATCTAACCCTGTGAGAGCAAAGCCAGCTGCTTCTGAGTATGGGCCCAATAGAATAAAAAAAAAAATTATTATTTTTTTTTTTTTTTTTTAATGCCTGGGGCAAATCAGGACAGATGGCTAGCAACCCGGGACAGGGGGATAGACCCCTAAAATCGGGACTGTCCCGAGAAAATCGGGACAGTTGGGGGGTATGCCTTGTCTATGTTATTGCGATTTTGCACTTTTGATCTTGTAAGTGTTTTTAACCATATGTTGTGTGCCAATAAATCAAATATTCTACCTATGTGTGGGGTTGCGCCCTCCTCTTTTGTCTCTACTGCATATATATATATATATATATATATATATAATGTGTGTTTATATGTGTATATATGTCAGTACATACATAAATAGATATGCACATAAATATAATATATATATATATATATATATATATATATATATATACACATATTTAGACACTTACAGTATATGTATGTATCTCTATGTTAAAGCCCTTTGCCTGCCTTTTTTTTTTTTCTAACACCTAAGACCTCATATTTTTTAAGCCTCATAACTTTTGTGTGCAATTTTATTTTGCAATCATTTTTATTAGATGGTGTTATTATGAGTGTAAGTGTACTTTGTAATGCATTTTAATGTATTTTGTGACACTTTTTTGTTTTGCCAAACTGTTAACAAGATCTTTGAGGACGCAGTAATCATTCCAGCATAAATCACGATTGCACTCAAGTGATCGCGTTTATTTTCTACTTGCAATACGAGCGGTAAACCCGATGAGCGCAAACATCTGTGATAAACCCCTTATCACTTGCGCATAACGGTTATCGATCCACTCGTAATCTGGCCTAATATGAGCTGCAAAGTTGCAAGCCTTAATTGCTCAACAATATGTACTTGAAGAAGACTTGTGAATGCCCTCCAGGTACACATCATATTTTCTATATTTTGCCTTTTACAATTATAGGCAAAGAAAAAAGAAAGATTGTTTGAATGTAAGATCTTCTTGATTATAATCAGAATATCTGTTCTAGTACTAAAGAGTTATGTAACATTTTAGCATATTCATAAGATCCACATTTACAAAGTCTCCCTATATACTTAACTTCTAGCTCATTAGTTTTCATTCTATTTAGAAAGTTCTAGTAAGCAGTCATCAATACTGCAAGGTACTCCTGGTAAACTGCATGTGTTGCTGAGGAAGCCCTCCTACTGTATACTTCTCTGTGGCCTGGATGCCCATCTTTTTGACAAATACTTTTTTTTTACTAATACAATTTATCTTTTTTTTTTTGTATTTTCCCACCTAGATTATTAACACATACAAAACTTTTGAAAACCTGTAACAAAAAAAAGGGTATTGTTATGATTCTCAAGTAAATCTTGCAAGTATTAATCCTATAAATAACATGTTTAAACCAACAAACACTTAGACAGAGTTTAAATAGTTGCTAATAATTGACTGTCTTATCTGTTGGCAACCAAGGAGTCCCAAAATTTGTGTCTTCAAAAAACTCAATTCACAATATCTAGAACACTGTGTTGCCATCTTCTTACAGTAATATAAATATTATTAGGGCCCCCATTATTTAAGAAGATATCATTTATGTCCGCTTTCTTCTTTTGGAAAATAATGTCTGCACTGTTCTTCTTGATATCAGATGAAACTCGCACCAAATAGGAGAACAGTGTTTTCTCAGAAAATACTTTTAAATATTGAAAGGTAAAATATAAATTTGAGCAAACATGCCAAGTATACCCACCATGCTCATGCACCAATGGGCATGCAGATTGTTTAACATTTATCAGGATGTTTTTAGAATACAAAAGGTTAATTTTACACATATAAATGATTATTTTCCATAGAAAGGGATCATTACAAAACCACAATGTCTTTAATATTTTTTCATACATTTTTACACATTGAACTCTTTTTGTCCCTTATTGCCTCCTTTTGTCAGATTTAATTTTTGGCCAAAGTTCAATAGTGGTTAAATGATAGTTTTTGCAGTGTAAACTAGGTACACATTATCGTACATTGGTTCCCATTGATAGTCAACTGCTAATGATATTTATTAAGTGCTTATCAAAATAATCTGTAATGTGTAAACTGCCACATTAACTGTTAACTTAAGTGCAGTCATAAATGTGCTTTTAAATTATCATATTTAATTACTATACATACTTGACAGTTTAAAATTGTAATTTCAATTGTGTTTTTAATTTTTTTTTTTTTTAAATTAAATGGCTAGTTTAGTAAAAATATATTATATGCTCTATATTGTTAGAGCATGTCATTTTAAGACTAACAACTCTGCACCACTCCACATAGATGAGTGTTAGATCCAAGTATTATTAAAACAAGGATTTTTCTGATTGATTAGAATACTATTGGTGAAGTGACCCCTGTACAGTATTAGAGGTGGGTGCATGGGCTGATGAATATATTTGAGAAACCAAATAAAAAACCCACTTGATAAGTATTAGAAGGATATTTGGGTGGACTGCAATATAGGTATATGTAAAGATGAGATGAGGTCTGAAAGTTTCTGTCACCAAAGGACTGTCATTTCTTAAATTGGTTCAAGAGTGATCTATAACTGTAGACAGTAGTTTTGGACATTAGAAAGTATATTGTTTAGATCAGATACATTTGGCATGTTGCTCCATATCATTTTTGCTCTTTCCCCGTGTATAGTCTAAAGATGGCTGTAGTAAGTACCAAAATTACTGTAATACAACAGATTTTTTTTGTACTGCTTCATCATGCTCTACAGAATTCTACTTTCCCAAAAAATGCTTCTACTATGTTATTTTTAATGGATATGATGACAGTAATCTATCTGATTACATGATTTGTTTCCTATATATCCATTATATTGTTTTCATGAGATCAGTGAAAAGCTAACTCAGTGTGCTGAATTAATTCAGTATTTGACACCAGTAAGAGAAACCCTTCATAAAATTAGAAAAAAAAAGCACACATGATAAAAATAACATATGCCAGGGGCCGGAGCCTAGCCACGAACAGAGAAGGCCACATTCTGATCGAGCTCCGTAGTCCCTAATCTCTTCACACTAAAGTTTGTGCATCCAAGCTTAAATAATTTCCTGCCACAGCTGTCGCCTGCTTGACTAAATATACTGCTGACCAGCTGTATCGATTCTACGGACTGAGATCAGAGGCGAAGATACACATCTGAGCGTATCAGGAGACCCCGGTAAAGTGAGGGATTTTTGGCCATATTCTCGAGTTGTGGAAGAGAAGCTAAGTAACCGCTGAACAGACCACCAGCTACAGGTACCTCACGCACCTCTGAGCCCTATTAGTGCTGTATTGCACAAAATAATTAAGCCTTCATCTGGTTCCATATTGTGCTAGGCCGCAGTTAACCGCTCTAGGCCACACTCACGCTGCAGTGAAATGGCTAGTAGCAGAGAGCCATAACAGGAGGCAGGATAGCTCAGAAAGTCGGAGTATCACTCTTAAGCCACCATGACACCTATAGACATAAGCCTCTATTAAGCCTTGCAGCTAGATGACAACAGCCTGACATGCCATAATCCCCCAGGCTAACTTCAAGGGCCTTTTTTCTCCTCTACTCTTTCACTATAGACAGCACTACAACCAACCAGCTAGGAGAACTGCATAAGAGACTTTACCAAATAAAGTCCATCAAAGATGGTCCCTCCAAAATAAATCGGACTATCTGCAAGAAGCAGATTGTCTATTGAAAGATTAATCCTATTACAAGATTTTATATTTTGATCCCACACTTACATTCTCAAGAGACCTGATAAAATCGATAGATGGTGTATGTATATGTATATGTATCACTAAAGCATTATAAAGTATTAGTTTAAGAAAAATATTTATTTCCCTTTTGTGCATGATTACCAACTTTAGCATATTATTTTATTATATTCACCAAAAGTTAATCAGATCATAATCTGAATTGAAACCTTGTGGTAATCTCGTTTTGGAGCTTAAAAATCAAAAACACCTCCTGTCTACCTAAGAGCCTTTCTCTATCTCCTCCTCTCAATGGTTTAGGTACTCTCTCTATGGCTGTCCACATAAAGGTTTCAGTGTTTTTGTTGTGTACTGTAGCAAAATGTTGGACTAATGGTGTGCTAGCTATGCCCTTCTTTATAATAGAGAGATGTTCCCTTATTCTTGATCTTTCTTGTTGTGAGTCATACGTACTGTTTCTGGTATTCTTTACATGTTACTAGATAAATAACTAAAGTTCATGCACATACGCTTCTGGAACACTTGTCTTCTGGAACACATGTGGTAGACATGAACTGTTCACCTGAGTCCACTTTTTCACACGCTATACAGTTAGAAAAATGACATTTATACATTCCCTTCACTGTAAGCCAGGATGATTGTAGAAATTATTTTTTGGCAATTTAGTAGGTGAAATCATGTTCCCTATTGATTTGTTCTTTTTGTAAGCAAACCTGCATTCTTTCACATTTAGTTCAGATAAGTCATCATCAGCCCTTAGCATAGGGATGTGCTTTTTAATGACATTGCAAATGTCTTTATACTGATTGCTGTAAGTGGTTATGAACATTAGCTCTTTAGGGGACTTTTCAGATTCAGAAAACCCCCTCAAACAAAAAATAATTGTGTTTAAGTAGAAATTCTGTAACCTCAACCACAAATTCACAAAAATGTGAACTATGACCATAATATTTATTCAAATAAAAAGCAATAGCTTGTAGGCCTTTTTCATGTGGTATAGAAGAATAGAGTGATTGAACATCTACAGTGAGCCAGGTGTACTCATCCCTCCATTCTATGTCAGATACCAACTGTAAAATATGTTTGGTGTCTTTTACATGGCTCCAGAGATTCGACACCATAGGTTGGAGAATTAAGTCCAACCACTCAGAAAACGAACCGATACCGCTAAATATAGGTCTCCCTACCACAGTTTCTGTGCTTTTGTGAACTTTGGGTAGGTGGTTGAATATTGGTATCATGGGATGGGTCACTATGAGATAATCACTAGTGTCCTTGTCTATAAAGCCCTGCTCTATACCATCATCTACCAAGTGTCTCAATTTATTATTGAATATATTGGTAGGGTCCAAGACTCTATAATCATGTTTATTCGACAGCTGTCTCAATGCTTCTTTAATGAAGTCCGTCCTGTTTAATACCACTACTGACCCTCCCTTGTCAGCCAGTGCCGGTGACCACTCCACATTGCTTTTTTGCTTGTAAAACCCATTGTGCTGTTCTACATGAACTTTTTAAATTTGACACAAGGTTTGTGTAATTAAAGCTATTTTTTATCTCACAGCCGGTGCTCCTTTATTCTGCTTTTCCTCGTATATATACTTATAACCCAAGTGAACACAGCTTAGTTGAGATTAACGGAACCTTACCCAGGTGTGAAGTCCAGGACGTGGACTCTTTTGCTGCAGCAAGGCACTGTCGATTGACTGTTGATTGACATCACCAGGAACCGAGGATCGGAGGCTCTGATCAGTTACCACGGGCTGCGCCCCTGTAGACGGCCGAAGAGGGTATGGGAAGAGGAAGAGAGACACGCACGCTGTAGATTTGGATCCCCACTAGTCAAGTATCAGCGTGACAGTCCGACGGCTTCTACCCTAATACCGGCCAGGTGTCCAGGAGGCAGCGGTAAGAATTTCGATGGTTTCGGAAGGGATACAAAGTGTGTATTACTCACAGTCATTTACTTTTACTGCAGCTATAGTATTGCATATTGAATACGGACATTAAGCCTTGATTTGCAGCTATTTATTGATTATTTGATCATGAAATAAAAACCTTTAATGTTTAGAGTGATCCAGTACCTTGTTTATTGAGCCATTGTCAAACCTATTGACATTTAAAAGTTTTTTACATTTAATAGATGACATTCTCTTTATATGGAGTGGGACTGAAGAAGAGGCCATAACCTTCATACAATTTCTTAATTATAATACCTTTGGGATCTCTTTCTCACATAATATCAATGCAGTGAGTATGGAGTTTTTGGATGTCACCCTAGGGTGGGATACAGATGGGAGTGTATACTCCAAAACCTTCTTTAAGAAGGTAGATTGTAATAGCTACATTGATAGATAGGAGTAACCATCATCCTAGATGGTTGAATAATATTCCATATAACCAATTCTGTAGACTCCAATAAATAGTCCTCTATGCATAGAGGTTTATTTTGTTTTTTATCCTAAACAGTGAATGTATTTTTTTTTACTTTTACTTCAACTGTGGATCTGGTACCTGTTTGCCTGAGTGAGCTAGCTGGTGGGCTCATATTAACCCAGCTTGTTTTACTTGCACTGCAATATAGTGCACCACTTTTGTGAGTATATTCTTCGGAGGGTTTTCGGGATTTTTTCTCTATTTTGTAGTGATTTCATGCACTATTGGAGTACCCTTCCCCCTCCCTCCTTGCATTTTATTTTGCAGCAACCATTGGTGTATCCACAATCTGGAGTGATCCAGCTGGTGGGTTCTGATCTATCCAGCCTGGCTGACTTGCACTGCCACATAGTGTGCCGCTTTTGTGAGTATCATTCTATAGAGTGATGTATTGACACACAGGGTGGCGTGATCCAGTCAGCTAATGCCGACGCGCGTTTCACCCCCTTGTCTATGGGTAAAGGCGGGGCTTCATCAGGGCGTATATCTAGAAGAGAGGGTGAAACGTGCATCAGCATCAGCTGACTGGATCACGTGGCCCTGTGTACCTCCTACACTATCGCTTGAATATGGAGTGGTTTGTTTGTCTGTAGAACTCAGCAAAGCATCCAGCCTGCTGACTATTGATATGGATATTGGCGATGATGGATATCTGCCTTAACAGCGACCACTCCAAAGGAAGGTGCAGTATTTAATTGATACATTAACTTACCAGTACGCAGCACAGAAATAAACACGACTACAGTTGACAATTTACAGCCAAGTGACGCCTGTCGAGGTGTTCTCTCTTTTTGGAAATGTACACATTGCTTTACGGGAATAAGGAGAAAGTTACATGACCATTTGAGTACTTACATTTGCATACATAATTGCAGGGAACTTGCCATAGATGTCCACAGGACTCTCTTTACTGATAACGTGTCTCCTCAAGTGTTAAAAGCTTGCAAGTTATATGTGTAACAATATAGCTTTTTTGAATGTAACCATTTACCACAGTATTGCATAGAGCTTTCGGTCCAACTTAGATCCCATTATATCACCTGCCCAGACTATACCCCATGTAATTTCCCACTGGGGTCTGTGAGCAGCAGGGTGTGGTTGCTTGGCCTACTGCTTTACTTTATCCAATTCTTATGTCTACTTTCATACTCTTACTATTCGCACAGCTTGCAAACTGTTTATATTCTGTTAATTCTGCATTTATTTCTGTGTGTACAAATTTGTAAAATAGGGTGTATTACTGATTGCTTAGATCCCCTTTTTGACGACTTGCCCAGGAAATACCTCCACCCCAGTTTTGTGGGGGTCCTGTGAGCAGCTGGGTGTAGTTTTTTCAGTGTACATCTCTATACATTTTATCACTCTGCTGTAAGTGCCTTGGCTTTCCTGACCGGTCAGGATTTGTACATAATATTTCTATTGTCTTGTAAGACACTTAGATATTCTAGTATATTTGGCCTACGCATCTAGATAACAACTTTTATTTTGCACATCCTCTAGGATTCACATTGTTACAATGTTGCCCATTATTTATATAAATTGTTACTATTTGAAAGGTGGTCTCCGTTTTTTTTTCAGTTTACTAGTCCCCTTTAGTCCCCTTGGGATTTTTTTCTTATTTATGGAATAATAGTCTAGTGCTGGAAAATGGTGGTCTTTTTCCTTCAATTCAATATATATATACACACATACATATGCACCTTTTAACCCTTATAAAAATAGTTGAATATTTGAATATTTTTTATCAGATTTTCATGTATTTATGTTGTGTTTGGTGCACATATTTTTTAACACTTAGGGGCCGAATGGCCCCCTGATGCCCTTGTTTCCTTGCGAGCCTTCAGGCTCCCCAGAAACAGCAGTTATAAAGCAGCGGTCTTAAGACTTAACTCGTCCGTCGCTTCTGTGGCTGTGGACATCAATCAGCCCGATCCTATACGATCGGGTTGATTGACACCCCCTGCTAGTGGCCGTTTGGCTGCAAATCTGCAGGGGGCGGCATTGCACAAGCAATTCACCAGAACTGCTTGTGCAATGATAAATGCCGACAGCATATGCTGTCGGCATTCAGCGATGTCTGTCGGACATGATACGCTACAGCATATCATATCTGCCAGACATTGATATATCCTCCCCTTAGATTTTTACGTGAGGTCTTTAGTCACGTTAACCCGATGAGTGTGAATTTCTCAAGCGCAAAGACATTTACTTTCAGATTGTAATACACATGCAAGTAAGCACTGTTGCAATATTACTTATCGCGGCGCATGCTAACAATAACGCACCACTTTTAGGGCTCCATGTTCTAAGAGGTGGGTGGACAGCTTTTCAACTTGCAAAGCTGTCCGCCCACCTTTGTTACATATGGGCAGCGGATATGTTCGCACGACTGAAGGGGCTGTCAATTACCTAGAGCAAGCTCTCTGTGAATTTCCTTTGCCACCTCAGAGGTGGCGTAGGGTGTAAGAAGCAGCGGTCTAATGACCGCTGCTTCTTACATTGAGGGAAGCTGGCTCGCATATGCGAACCTGCCCTGCATGGGCTCTGGAGCATCTCTCGCTGCTTCGTACATGGAGCCCTTAATCTAGCCCATAGTCACTTCAAAATGTCATTAGTAGCAATATATTGTGAAACATTATTTAGCAATAAGCGTTGGAGTTAAGATTAAGCTTGAATGTTTTCTCATTCTTCTAGCTTGAACCACTAAATGCATGTTTTACCTTATGATACCTTTATTCCAACATACTGTGGTGAGTGAAATTAGCAATCTATTTTAACTACAACACCAACATTTAATAAAGCCCATGTGATTTTGCTGTCCTGATTTTCAATGTGTTATCACAAATATTTCTGCCATGATACTGCCGGGGGAAAAAAAATGAATAGCAATAATTAGCTGGCAGTGTCCTTGCAACATACTGTAAAAATAGATTAAATCATGATCTAATAAGGGATACTCATAAGCAGTGACCACCTGAACAAAGAGGCTCTCGTGCACTAAATTACTGATCAAGTAGGCCAGAGTTCATAGAAAACTATCCCAACCTGTTCATCTATGTGTTATGCTACGTTTACATGGTGAGAGTTGTTTTTATGCATAAATATATATTTTTGTATTACAATAAAAAGTTAGTTTTGGTGCATCATATATTGTCTTCACTCCACTCAATATTAACTGAAAATGTTCTCATACTCTTGCCTTGAACTCCCTGTAAACAGTATTTGCATTAAGCAGTAACCGGTCATTTTAGCATATGATTCTGCATACAATCCCTTCACAGTGAATCACAGCCCCTCTTTGGCAGCCAGAAGTTTGAGACAAAAGTCTCTTTAATATTTTAAAACATTATGCAAAAATAACATAATTGTATTAAACCAACATATGTAAATTTCAAAAGAGTCGGTGCTTATGGTTAGATATAAGGAAAAAAATTCTGGTAGGTTATTATTGCCCATTTTTCCAACACCCAAGAAAATAAGCAACAAAAGAGTCTTTGGATTGTTAAACAGATTTCAAAATATTGTACAACGTAGATTTAAGCCAAGGAAAAAAAAAAGTATTAATACGGTTGATACCTCTTCCTCGTGCTATCTTTTATTAGAAAATAGTTTTATTTGTGCAGATTTTTATTGTGAACTATGCTGCAGTGTAAATTATGGTCACTATGCTTTTTTTTCCCTCATCATTCAATCATCTGTGAATATCTATGATTTGAAATGGGAATGAATTCCAATTATGCACTCAAAAAATTGTTGCTGAGCAACCATAGGTCTGCAAAACAGCTTGCTGGATATGATGCAGGTTGCCACACTTTCCCATTATCAGCTCTACAGCTTATAAAGACGAGATCTGAACAATAATGAAAAAGCTGTAAAAGCTGTTGAGTCTGTGGCTTTGAATGATTACCTGTTGATTTTGTGCATCAATAAGAGATACTGGACTTGAAAATGTATCTTCAGAAAACAAGACACTTACAATAATTGAGATTTTATTCTACAGGTCACTGTACATTGTACAGATCAGATTTAATTGCTGGATTTGTTAGGATTCATCAGACAAATTTCTAAGGTACTTTATTTGTACTGGGTCACTTGCCTGATATTTTAAGAGACAATTACAGAAATAAGATGATTATCATGAAGGCTGAATTATGTTATTTAATCTGATTTTTTATGTTGTCGAAGAAAAATGGAAGGATGGAACATAGAGCATCTTATGGACCAAAAATGCTCCTTTTTTTGTAAAGGTTACATGAAACCTTTTTTTTTTATATTATTCAGATATAGTCCTAGATTACAAGTGGCGTGTTACTGATAGTGCGGGCATGATAACCAATATCGCTGCACCATGCTACTATTAGCGCACAACTTTGATATTACAAGTCCATGGTAAAGCACGTTAACTAATTTGGGTGCATATTATAAGTTGAAAGTTAAAGTTAGCATTCAAGGAAAAGCCAAAACTGCACTCAAATATTTAGAGTGACTTCAGTCCTGAAGTAAACTGTAAGGGTTGAAAAAAGTTGCAAAAAAACCCCAAATCACATTAAAATAACGCAAAGATAAATCTGCCCGATTACAGCATAGCTGAAGCAACGATCCTCCACTAAATTTCACAGTGGGTGCAAGACACTGTGGCTTGTAGGCCTCTCCAGGTCTCCGTCTAACCATAAGAGGACCAGGTTTTGGTCATAGCTTAAAATTGGAGTCATCAGAGAAGATGACCTGGAATCGGGCAGGTTTATCTTTGTGAAGGACGCATGAACCAAGCCAATGTTCCCCAACTCTAAAGAATTTGTTTTTGAAAGCAGGACAATGGTCCATGCCACACAGCTAGGTCAATCAAGTTGTGGATGGAGGACCAACAAATTAAGACCCTGTCATGGGCTGCTAAAAATAAACTGTTATATGGGTACAGAGCAGTTCTAATTTCACCACAATATTTCTTTAAATAAATGTTTTAAGAACATTCCCCTACTTTGCAAACTGACTAGGATATCTGAAAGCAAAAATCTCTGAAAAGCCTTCAAAATCTCTTAAAGGGACATTCCAGTCAAAACTGGAATTCACATGGATGCATTTCAGTTCTGAATAGAAGCATTTTTGTAATATACATATATTAGCAAAAATGCTTCTAATAAAAGTAATAGCTCTTTCAAACATGTATTTTAGTATGCAGCGTGTACCAGCATTTAAGACACAGCATTTGCTCAGAGAGCCTAAGGAGTGTGTGCCATCTGGTAATGACTCAATTTGTTAATTGCTGACATGATACAAGCCTCACTGGTGCGCTGAGCAGCTGCATTATTTAAAATGCTGGTGCACTGAGAATATCTAGCTATACTTCACATAAACGTGCAGAGAAAAATGTTAACACTAAAGCAAATGTATCTTTTACTAGAAGCATTTTTGCCTATACATGTATATAACAAATATGTTTATATTCAAAGATGTAATTCATCTATGTGTATTTAAATTTTGACCAGAATGTCCCTTTAAGCTATGTTTGCTGCTCAAACTTTTATGTATACAGATCCAAAACTCTCCCACCTAAATTCAGAGATGTTACTTAATTGGTACTGACAGCCAATCAGTCTTCTCTATTACACATAGGCCTCTATTTATCAAGCCGTCAACTGCAAATACGCTGGAATTCCGCAGCGTATTTGTGCGAGGATACTTTTGCCGGCCCTACAGACCGACAAAAGTAGAATCTAGTAACGTAACATACGATCCGCCTGACTCAGTCCGACACAGATTGATGGTTACGTCACTCCAGATGTTCCGAACGCAAGTTCGGCACAAAATTGACTACTTTGGAAGTTATCAAAGAACAACCAGGTACGCTCGCCACTATTCCGGTCCAGCATACCTGGTTTTCAATTCCGCCGCCCTGGAGGCGGCGGATCCCATAGGAATCAATGGGAGTCTGAGAGCAGCGAGAGTTCATGTTCACTGCTGCCCGATATCCCATTGATTCCTATGGGAAGTGTCTGCACCTAACACCCTAACATGTACCCCGAGTCTAAACACCCCTAATCTGCCCCCCCTACACCACCACCACCTACATTATACGTATTAACCCCTAAACTGCCGCTCTCAGACCCCGCCACAACTAAATAAAATGTTTAACCCCTAAACCGCCGCTCCCGGACCCCGCCGCCACTTACATTATACCTATTGACCCCTAATCTGCCGCCCCCTATACCGCCATCACCTACATAAAGTTATTAACCCCTATCCTGCCGATCCCAGACCCCGCCGCAACTAAATAAATTGTTTAACCCCTAAACCGCCGCTCCCCGAGCCCACCGCCACCTACATTACATTTATTAACCCCTAATCTGCCCCCCCTACACCACCGCCACCTACATTATATCTATTAACCCCTAAACCTAAGTCTAATCCTAACCCTAACACCCCCCTAACTTAAATATAATTTAAATTAATCTAAATAAATATTCCTATAATTAAATAAATTATTCCTATTTAAAACTAAATACTTACCTATAAAATAAACCCTAAGATAGCTACAATATAACTAATAATTGCATTGTAGCTATTTTAGGGTTTATTTTTATTTTACAGGCAACTTTGTATTTATTTTAACTAGGTAGAATAGTTATTAAATAGTTATTAACTATTTAATAGCTACCTAGTTAAAATAACTACAAAATTCCCTGTAAAATAAATCCTAACCTAAGTTACAATTACACCTAACACTATACTACAATTAAATAAATTCAATTAATTAAATACAAATACCTACAATTAAATAAAAATAACTAAAATTAACTGAAGTACAAACCCCCCCCCACTAAATTACAGAAAATAAAAAAAAAGTACAAGAAGTTTAAACTAATTACACCTAATCTAAGCCCCCTAATAAAATAAAAAATCTCCCCAAAATAATAAAATTCCCTACCCTATAATAAATTACAAATAGCCCTTAAAAGGGTTTTTTGTGGGGCATTGCCCCAAAGTAATCAGCTCTTTTACCTGTAAAAAAATATACAATTCCTCCCCCCAACATTAAAACCCACCACCTACACAACCAACCCTACTCTAAAACCCACCCAAACCCTCCTTAAAAAAACCTTACACCAACTCCCTGAAGATCACCCTACCGTGAGAAGTCCTCAATGAATCTGGGTGAAGTGGTCCTCCAGATTGGCAGAAGTCTTCATCCAAGCGGCAGCTTCTATCTTCTTCCATCCGACGAGGAGCGGCACCATCTTGAAGACATCCGACGAGGAGCATCCATCGATCCCAATGACTAAACGACAAATGACGGTTCCTTTAAATGACGTCATCCAAGATGGTGTCCCTTGAATTCCGATTGGCTGATAGAATTCTATCAGCCAATCGGAATTAAGGTAGGAAAAATCCGATTGGCTGATCCAATCAGCCAATAGGATTGACCTTGCATTCTATTGGCTGTTCCGATCAGCCAATAGAATGCAAGGTCAATCCTATTGGCTGATTGGATCAGCCAATCGGATTGAACTTCAATCCGATTGGCTGATTGCATCAGCCAATAGGATTTTTCCTACTTTAATTCCGATTGGCTGATAGAATTCTATCAGCCAATCGGAATTCAAGGGACGCTATCTTGGATGACGTAATTTACAGGAACCGTCATTCGTCATTTAGTCGTCGGGATCGATGGATGCTCCGCGTCTTCAAGATGGTGCCGCTCCTCGTCGGATGGAAGAAGATAGAAGATGCCACTTAGATGAAGACTTCTGCCCATCTGGAGGACCTCTTCTGGCCAGAATGGATGAAGACTTCTGCCCATCTGGAGGACCACTTCTCCCGGATTCGTTGAGGACTTAGGCACAGCTGGGTGAAGACGGCTCAAGGTAGGGTGATCTTCAGGGGGTTAGTGTTAGGTTTTTTTAAGGGGGGTTTGGGTGGTTTTTAGAGTAGGGTTGGGTGTGTGGGTGGTGGGTTGTAATGTTGGGGGGGTTGTATTTCTTTTTCTTTTTACAGGTAAAAGAGCTAACTACTTTGGGACAATGCCCCTCAAAAAACCCTTTTAAGGGCTATTTGTAATTTAGTATAGGGTAGGGGATTTTTTTATTTTATTAGGGGGCTTAGATTAGGTGTAATTAGTTTAAACTTCTTGTAATTTTTTATTATTTTCTGTAATTTAGTGTTTGTTTTGTTTTGTACTTTAGTTAATTTTAGTTATTTTTATTTAATTGTAGGTAATTGAATTTAATTAATTTAATTAATTTAATTGTAGTATAGTGTTAGGTGTAATTGTAACTTAGGTTAGGTTTTATTTTACAGGTAAATTTGTATTTATTTTAACTAGGTAGTTAGTAAATAGTTAATAACTATTTAGTAACTATTCTACCTAGTTAAAATAAATACAAAGTTACCTTTAAAATAAAAATAAACCCTAAAATAGCTACAATATAACTATTAGTTATATTGTAGCTATCTTAGGGTTTATTTTATAGGTAAGTATTTAGTTTTAAATAGGAATAATTTATTTAATTATAGGAATATTTATTTAGATTAATTTAAATAATATTTAAGTTAGGGGGGTGTTAGGGTTAGGGTTAGACTTCGGTTTAGGGGTTAATAGATATAATGTAGGTGGCAGCGGTGTAGGGGGGCAGATTAGTGGTAATAAATGTAATGTAGGTGGCGGTGGGCTCCGGGAGCGGTGGTTTATGGGGTTAAACATTTTATTTATTTCCGGCGGGGTCCAGGATTGGCAGGATAGGGGTTAATAACTTTATGTAGGTGGCGACGGTATAGGAGGCGGCAGATTAGGGGTTTATAGGTAGAATGTCGTGGCGGCGGGTCCGGGAGAGGCGGTTTAGGGGTTAATATATTTATTATAGTTGTGGCGGGGTCCGGGAGCGGCGGTTTAGGGGTTAATACGTTTATTATAATTGTGGTGGGGTCCGGGAGCGGCGATTTAGGGGGTAAACAGTATAGTATAGTGTGGGTGCTTAGTGACAGGCTAGCAAGAAAGCTGCAAATAAGCCGATGAGCAGCGAGATCGATGACTGTTAGTTAACAACAGTCCGCTGCTCATTGCACCGTACTTGGTGCGCGGCTTTTTGACAGCTTTCTTGATAAATTTGGCGACGGCGATGTTAGGCGAGCGTATTGGGGCCGGCGAATGCTAGAAAGTAGACAGCTTGATAAATAGAGGCCATAGCCTCCTATCCCCTCATTTTGTATGGCCCCAAAACCGTAATCAGCCAGACCAGGGACCTACTTATCTCACATAAGCCCTCTTGTCTTATCAGCACCTCCGCACTGACGCTACAGTGCTCCACTGTCATCGCGAAGCTCATCTTTACAGTGATATTTCACTGCTGCACCTACATGCCCAGTCTTCTATAGTGAGTGAATGTTGATTTAACATTCACTCACTATACACACGAATAACCAGCTCAATAACTTGTTAGCTTGTTCTATGGCAATTTACCACCTGGGTGCAGCTTCTTTGTAGCCCAGTAATGCTATTAAGGGTCAGTCCAGCACCAAAATACCAGGCAATTCCTTTCTGAACAAGAAACACAGCAATCCCAGACGATCATTTCAAACCTCATTGGGCCCCAGCCATATTCCTCTAAGCACACTGAGCAAGGAGTCCACATCTGGTTGCCTCTTTTTCCCTTAGGGAGACATAATACACACATAGAGAAGCACATTCTCAGGAACGAACAAACAGCTCAATAACTTGTTATCTTGTTACATGGTGATGGTCCGGACTTGTTCAAGATCAAAATCAACAGTTTGTATATATATCTCATTCACTTCATGCACTCACTCTCTTAGATGTCCCGTATGTAGCCCAGGTGTCTCCTCAAATAATATTCATATAACCAAACGTAGAATGGAGGGCACTCACAGGTCTTTGTTGAATTAAAGTCATATTTTAATTGACAGTATAGCATCACAAAAGTCTGTCAATAATAAAATGTGTGTGTATACATTTTTTAGACCTTTACAGTCAAATACCTTGAAATCTCATTTTTAATGTGTTTTAGTGTGTTTTGAATAGAAATACATGAAACTCCAATGTTCATCACATAGAAATTGTATCTGTCTATAAATATAGATGAAGCGTGGGAGTACCCATGCGAAACATGTCAGGTGTTTTTCTGCTCATGTCTAAGTGGATGAAATAAACCCTTTACCTTGAGGCAAGATTACCGTGTTTGCAGTGACTCTTTTCTCATATTCAGTATATGTATATATATATCTGTGTATAGTATTTCTAACTGACTTTGGGTTTAGCGCTGTTGGTCTAACGTGGTGTCGGGTTAGTGCGCGACTTAGTTTTCTCTAACAGCAAGCTCCATAGAAGTCTATGGGAAGAAAAAGTTATTGCAGTTTCGATATTTGAAGTCCTGAAGTTAGAACACATCTGACTTACACTTGTGTGCTAACTTTTTACTTTTAACTTGTAATACGTGTGCTGGTGATACATTTTTACTTTGAGCGCAGTTAGCGTAAGAATGGAAAAGTAATTTAGAATGCACTTGTAATATGTGATTGGAAACAACTTTCCATTTTGCTTCTACTATCGAATATATTTTGTTCTCTTGTATCCTTTTGTTGAAAAACATACCTAGGTAGGCTCAGGAGCTGCTTATTGGTGGCTGAAGATGTATGCCTCATGTTGTTTCCTCACCCAATGGGCTCTATTTATCAAGCTCCGTATGGAGCTTGATGGCCCCTGTTTCTGGCGAGTCTTCAGACTCGCCAGAAACAGCAGTTATGAAGCAGCGGTCACAAAGACCACTGCTCCATAACCTGTCCGCCTGCTCTGAGCAGGCGGACAGACATCACCGGAAATCAACCCGATCAAGTACGATCGGGTTGATTGACACCCCTCTGCTGGCGGCCTATTGGCCGTGAGTCTGCAGAGGGCGGCGTTGCAATGCTGAATACGGCGAGCGTATTGCTCGCTGTATTCAGCGATGTCTGTCGGACCTGATCCGCTCTGTTGGATCAGGTCCGACAGACATTGATAAATAGAGGCCAATGTGTTCAGTTAGCTTCCAGTAGTGCATTAATACTCCTTCAACAAAGAGAATGAAGCAAATTAGATAATAGAATTAAATTGCAAAGTTGTTTAAAACTCTATTCTCTCTCTAAATCAAGGGGGAAAAAATGGCTTCCATGTCCCTTTAATGTGAACTTCTGCTTATCCTTTGCAGACACAATTCTACTGAGTCTGTATTTCAATCAAATGTAGTTTTACCTTGCCCAGATACTGCACACTGCTACCAGGGTGTGGCTTATTACAGTAGCTTTCTAATATTATTTTCTTTTCTCTTTTGTTTTCTTTATAACAAAATATACTGGCTATTTGAGTCTGATCCCATGATCAATATGCACAGCTTGATTTCTAAGCAGTCTTGAGGTTAAAGCTGGTAAAGATGTGAAAATCGATAGTAAAATATAAAGCATATCTACTTCACTTCATACTGTGTACAGCTGTTGTCAATTAGATGTACTCATGGGCCCCATTCAGTGGTACTGCTGTAATGTCTCATACATTTAATTTGGCGTGTGGCTGTTACACAGAGTTAAATCAAAGTTAAAGCAGAGGAAAATAGACAAACAAACCTCAATTTACACTTCACAGGCAACTACTATGCATTTCAGTACTGTGGTTTAGAAGCCTGATTTACTAAGAAACATACACCTAGATTACGAGTCTTGCGTTGGCCTTAAAAAGCAGCGTTGAGAGGTCCCAACGCTGCTTTTTAACGCCTGCTGGTATTACGAGTCTGGCAGGTACAGGTGTACCGCTCACTTTTCTTCCGCGACTCGGGCATACCGCAAATCCCCTTACGTCAATTGCGTATCCTATCTTTTCCAAGGGATTTGCCTAACGCTGGTAGAAGTGAGCGGTAGACCCTCTCCTGTCAAGACTTCTACCGCATTTAAAAGTCAGTAGTTAAGTGTTTTATGTGCTAATGCCATAACATAAGACTCTTAACTAAAGTGCTAAAAAGTACACTAACACCCATAAACTAACTATTATCCCCTAAACCGAGCCCCCCCCCCCACACATCAGAAACACTTTAATAAATATATTAACCCCTAATCTGCCGACCGGACAGTGCCGCCGCTTTAATAAATATATTAACCCCTAAACTGCCGCACTCCCGCCTTGCAAACATATATATGTTAAATTATACCTACATTTATTAACCCCTAATCTGCCACCCCCAACGACGCCGCTACTATATTAAAGGTATTAACCCCTAAACCTAAGTCTAAACATAACCCCCCTCAACTTAAATATAATTTAAAATAATCTAAATAAAATTACTACAATTAAATAAATTAATCCTATTTAAAACTAAATACTTACTTGTAAAATAAACCATAAGCTAGCTACAATATAACTAATAGTTACATTGTAGCTAGCTTAGGGTTTATTTTTATTTTACAGGCAAGTTTGTATTTATTTTAACTAGGTACAATAGTTATTAAATAGTTATTAACTATTTAATAACTTCCTAGTTAAAATAAAGACAAATATACCTGTAAAATAAATCCTAACCTAAGTTACAATTACATCTAACACTACACTATCATTAAATAAATTACCTAAACTACCTACAATTAATTACAATTAAATTCAATAAAACCCCCCACTAAATTACAGAAAAAATACAAGAATTTTAAATTAATTACACCTAATCTAATCCCCCTAATAAAATAAAAAAGCCCCCCAAAATAATAAAATTCCCTACCCTATACTAAATTACAAATAGCCCTTAAAAGGGCCTTTTTCTGGGCATTGCCCCAAAGTAATCAGCTCTTTCACCTGTAAAAAAAATACAATACCCCCCCAACATTAAAACCCACCACCCACACACCCAACCCTACTCTAAAACCCACCCAATCCCCCCTTAAAAAAACCTAACACTACCCCCCTGAAGATCTCCCTACCTTGAGCTGTCTTCACCCAGCCGGGCACAAGTCGACCACCAGAGGGGCAGAAATCTTTATCCGATTCGGGCAGAAGAGGTCCTCCAAGCGGCACACATCTTCATCCAGACGGCATCTTCTATCTTCATCCATCCGGAGCGGGTCCATCTTCAATCCAGCCGACGCGGAGCCATCCTCTTCAAACGAAGTCCAAGTGAAGAATGAAGGTTCCTTTAAATAACGTCATCCAAGATGGCATCCCTTGAATTTCGATTGGCTCATAGGATTCTATCAGCCAATCGGATTTAAGGTAGGAAAAATCCTATTGGCTGATTGGATCAGCCAATAGAATGCGAGCTCAATCCTATTGGCTGATCCAATCAGCCAATAGGATTGAACTTCAATCCTATTGGCTGATTGGATCAGCCAATAGTATTTTTCCTACCTTAATTCCGATTGGCTGATAGAATCCTATCAGCCAATCCGAATTCAAGGGATGCCATCTTGGATGACGTCAATTAAAGGAACCTTCATTCTTCGCTTGGACATTGTTTGAAGAGGATGGCTCTGCGTCGGCTGGATTGAAGATGGACCCGCTCCGCTCTGGATGGATGAAGATAGAAGATGCTTCCTGGATGAAGACTTCTGCCGCTTGGAGGACCTCTTCTGCCCGGATCGGATGAAGACTTCTGCCCCTCTGGAGGTCCACTTGTGCCCGGCTGGGCGAAGAGGGCTTAAAGTAGGGAGATCTTCAGGCGGTAGTGTCAGGTTTTTTTAAGGGGGGATTGGGTGAGTTTTAGAGTAGGGTTGGGTGGTGGGTTTTAATGTTGGGGGGGTATTGTATTTTTTTACAGGTGAAAGAGCTGATTACTTTGGGGCAATGCCCCGCAAAAGTCCTTTTTAAGGGCTATTTGTAATTTAGGATAGGGAATATTATTATTTTCGGGGCATTTTTATGTTATTAGGGGGATTAGATTAGGTGTAATTAGTTTAAAATTCTTGTAATTCTTGTTTTTTTCATAATTTAGTTTATTGAATTTAATTGCAATTAATTGTAGGTAGTTTAGGTAATTTATTTAATGATAGTGTAGTGTTAGATATAATTGTAACTTAGGTTAGGATTTATTTTACAGGTATATTTGTCTTTATTTTAACTAGGAAGTTATTAAATAGTTAATAACTATTTAATAACTATTGTACCTAGTTAAAATAAATACAAAGTTACCTGTAAAATAAATATAAATCCTAAGCTAGCTACAATGTAGCTATTAGTTATATTGTAGCTAGCTTAGGGTTTATTTTATCGGTAAGTATTTAGTTTTAAATAGGATTAATTTATTTAATTATGGTAAATTTATTTTGTTTAATTGTAATTATATTTTAGTTAGGGGGGTGTTAGGGTTAGGGCTAGACTTAGATTTAGGGGTTAATAAATTTATTATAGTGGCGGCGACGTTGGCGGCGGCAGATTAGGGGTTAATAAATTTAATATAGTTGCAGCGACTTTGGGGGGGGGGGCAGATTAAGGGTTAATAAATATAATGTAGGTGTCAGCGATAGCGGGGGTGGAAGATTAGGGGTTAATAAGTGTAAGATTAGGGGTGTTTAGACTCGGGGTTCATGTTAGGGTGTTAGGTGCAGACATAAAATTAATTTTCCCATAGGAAACAATGGGGCTGCGTTAGAAGCTGGACACTGCTTTTTTGCAGGTGTTGGTTTTTTTTTCAGTCAACTCAGCCCCATTGTTTCCTATGGGGAAATCGTGCACAAGCTTGTTTAGCCAGCTCACCGCTGACTTAAGCAATGCTGGTATTGAGGTTAGATATGGAGCTAAATTTTGCTCTACGCTCACCTTTTTTGCGGCTAACGCCAGGTTTAAAAAACAACGTAATACCAGCATTGTCTTAAGGGAGCGGTGGGAAAAAAAGGCTCATTAGCACTGCACCCCTGTTACCGCAAAACTCGTAATCTCAGTGATAGTAACAGTTACATGCATATGCTTACAATAATACAGTTGTGTGCACTGAACACAGATTGATTGTCCTTGTTGTAAATTCTAACGCCTAGATTTGGAGTTTTGTCGGTAAATACCTGCGGTGCTAACGAGCCTTTTTTTTTCCAGCGCACCCTTAAGACAACGCTGGTATTACGAGTTGTCTGAATGGCTGCGTTAGCCTCAGAAAAGTGAGCGTTGAGCCAAATTTAGCTCCACTTCAACCCTCAATACCAGTGTTGCTTACGGTAGCGGTAAGCTGGAAAAACGTGCTCTTGCACGATTTCCCCATAGGAAACAATGAAGCAGAATCTGCTAAAAAAAACCTAACACCTGCAAAAAAGCAGCGTTCAGCTCCTAACACAGCCCCATTGTTTCCTATGGGGAAGCACTTTCTAAGTCTACACCTAACACCCTAACATGAACCCGAGTCTAAACACCCTTAATCTTACACTTATTAACCCCTAATTTGCCCCTCCGATTGGTTGATTTAATCAGCCAATCAGATTGAACTTCAATCCGATTGGCTGATTGGATGAGCCAATAGAATTGACCTCACATTCTATTGGCTCATCCAATCAGCCAATCAGATTGAAGTTCAATCCGATTGGCTGATTAAATCAAGCAATCAGATTTTTCCTACCTTAATTCCAATTTGCTGATAGAATCCTATCAGCCAATCGGAATTCAAGGGATGCCATCTTGGATGACGTCATTTAAAGGAACCTTCATTCGGCCTTAGGACATTGGAAGAAGAGGATGGCTCCGCGTCGGCTGGATTCAAGATGGCTCCACTCCGGTTGATTAAAGATAGAAGATGCCACTTGATGAAGACATCTGCCACTTGGAGGACCTCTTCTGCCCCGATCAGATGAAGACTTCTTCTGGTCCGGATGTCCTCTTCTGTCCCATCGATGGCCGGCTGGCTGAAGACGGCTCAAGGTAGGGTGATCTTCAGGGGGATAGTGTTAGGTTTTTTTAAGGTGGGATCCGGTGGGTTTTAAAGTAGGGGTGTGTGGGTGGTGGGTTGTAATGTTGGGGGGGGGGAGATTGTATTTGTTATTTTACAGGTAAAAGAGCTGATTACTTTGGGGCAATGCCCCGCAAAAAGCCCTTTTAAGGGCTGGTAAAAGAGCTGATTACTTTGTAATATAGTATAGGGTAGGGCATTTTATTATTTTGGGGGGCTTTTTTATTTTATTAGGGGGTTTAGATTAAGTGTAATTAGATTAAAATTCTTGTAAGATTTTTTTATTTTTTGTAATTTAGTGTTTTTTTTTGTATTATAGTTTAGTTTATTTAATTGTATTTTAGTTTAGATAATTGTAGGTAATTTATTTAATTAATTTATTGATAGTGTAGTGTTAGGTATATTTGTAACTTAGGTTAGGATTTATTTTACAGGTAATTTTGTACTTATTTTAACTAGGTATCTATTAAATAGTTATTAACTATTTAATAGCTATTGTACCTAGTTAAAATAAATACAAAGTTGCCTGTAAAATAAATATAAATCCTAAAATAGCTAAAATGTAACTATTTGTTATATTGTAGCTATATTAGGGTTTATTTTATAGGTAAGTATTTAGTTTTAAATAGGATTAATTTATTTAATGATAGTAATTTTAGTTTGTTTTATTTAAATTATATTTAACTTGGGGGTTGTTAGGGTTAGACTTAGGTTTAGGGGTTAATAACTTTATTATAGTAGCGGCAACGTTGGGGGCGGCAGATTAGGGGTTAATAAATATAATATAGGTGTCGGCGATGTTAAGGGCAGCAGATTAGGGGTTCATAGGGATAATGTAGGTGGCGGCGATGTCCGGTCGGAAGATTAGGGGTTAAAAAAATTTCTTATAGGGTTTGCGATGTTGGGGGGCCTCAGTTTAGGGGTTCATAGGTAGTTTATGGGTGTTAGTGTACTTTATAGCACTGTAGTTAAGAGCTTTATGTTCCGGCGTTAGCCCATAAAACTCTTAACTACTGACTTTTTTTTGCGGTTGGAGTCTTGGCGGTAGAGGCTGTACCGCTCAGTTCTTCCAAGACTTGTAATACCGGCGTTAGGCAAATCCCATAGAAAAGATAGGATACGCAATTGATGTAAGGGGATTAGTGGTAGCCTCGAGTCGCGGAAAAAAAGTGAGCGGTAGACCCTTTCCTGCCTGACTCTAAATACCAGCGGGCATTAAAAAGCAGCGTAAGGACCCCATAACGCTGCTTTTTAAGGCTAACACAGAGCTCTAAATCTAGCCGTAAGGCTTTAAGGAGTTACTGCAGCATTTACAGATTAGTTGTAAAATACTCTCCAATTAATGTACCCCACAAAACTAAAAAAGGGAAAGCTAAAAAAAAAAAAGGTTATGGGAGCTTGTCCATAATATATAATCTTAGGTCAGGTGTATTTTTTCAATAAATTATTAAAGGGACATGAAACCCATTTTAATTTAATTTGTTTTCATGATTCAGACAGAGCATATTAAACAACTTTCCAATTTAATTCTATTATTTAATTTGCTTAATTCTCTTGGTATCGTTAGTTAAAAGCATACCTAGGTAGGCTCAGGAACAGCAATGCATTACTGGAAACCAACTGCTGATTGGTGGCTGCACACAAATTCCCCTAGTCATTGGTTTACTAAATGTCTTAATCTGGGTAATTTATTCTTTAAAAAAAAAATAAAAGCATGCCTTGTATAAGGTGTTTTATTTATTGCATAGTTTTGGTATCCTTGTACAATAATAAAACACTCATATTACTTGTTTAAGAGCTCAGGTCCTAGCTGTATATCATATATATTTTGACCCTATGACATATGAGAAACACAGGTTCTCTTTTCTTTTCGTAGATCGGGAGAGACAATCAGGTTTGTCTGTTTTTAAAATGGAGGTATGGGAGCATATCTCCATGCTTTTCTTTTTTTAAATAAATACATTAAACACATAATCACAAAAACTATCCCTAAACAGTGGCGTCACTAGGGTTGGTGTCACCCGGTGCGGTAAGTTATGGTGTCACCAACCCCTCCCCCCAGAAAGCAGTTACACACAAACACAAAAACACAGGCACACACATACAAACACTCGGACATACTTAAAAACACACTCAGACACACACACAAAAACACACAAATAAAAACACTCTGACACACACACAAAAACACTCTGACACACACACAAAAACACTCTGACACACACACAAAAACACTCTGACACACACACAAAAACACTCAGGCACACACACAGAAACACTCAGGCACACACACAAAAACACTAAGACACACACACAAAAACTCAGACACACACACACCTACAAAATATGTAAACTGCACTGCATTAATTATAAAGCTCATATCTAGAGCTGCTCCCTGGCTCAGCAGAACATCAAATGAAAGATAAACAGAGCACTCTAAAAATAAATCACTAAAGAAATGGTTTAGGCGCGCAAACTATGAAAATTCTGCTTTCTGACTCTCTTCCAATCTGTCAGTGCACAGCCCCGGGCCGCGTGCCTACAGCTTCTTATGGCCAATCACCTCTGCACTCTGCCCACCCCCAGACCCCTGCCCGCCCGCCCTCCCCTCCTACCTCTTCAGTGTGCACTTAGTGTACCGTAACTGTACCAGTCTGGTGGGCATCATACGTGGCTCCTTCACTTTAGAGACAGTGTTAGACTGTCATGCGGTCAGGTGCCAGGCATCCCCCTCACAATTTCCCGGTTCCCGTTTAGAGAGACAGCACAGCAGTGAATTACTTCACTGCTCCACACATCACTGAGCAGTGAGCACAGATAGGCAGGCAGGTTTAGGCTAGCAGCGCAACTTTCGCAAGCCCCACGGCACGCCCACAACATTCATAATGAAATTGGGCGGGGGAGGAGCAAAGTACAAACAAGCAAAAGCAGCCGGGAAAACTATTTGTGGAAATTGCAGCGCTGACTCAAGGGGCAAAAAAATTAAGTGTCTACAACTTCCCCAGTCCCATTAATGTTCACAAATGCTGGCCCCTCTAAGAAAAAAAAATCTATGCATCTCTACATTGTCTAGTGACGCCACTGTCCCTAAACATCCAGAGTCATCATTACTATTAACCCAATAGCACCTGTACCCCCACCACAATATCTAGGAACCCTTACCCATTGCATAAACGTCTACTTAAACCCCTTAAAAATTAAGGAACCTTACATCACTCTGTGCATTTAAGGTTTCTTGTATCATCCCCATATTCAATCCTCCTAAAACGTAAGATCACATCTACATGACCCCCTCCTATGCTCAAGCTCCCCTGAAACCTAATAAATAATTGTAGCATCTATGGGAGAAAATAAAAAAAATGAAGGGACCCCCGTAGAAGCTAAGAAACCCCCTTAATAAGAACATAATAATATTTCAAATAAAAGAAGCCTGACACCATAACTGAAACCATAAATGTTCTATGACAGGACATTTGTGCTTGCAAAAAGTGTAAACAAAGCTGAGCAACAAGAGTAATAATAATTCTGATTGCTGGATTTTACTGCAAGATGCATATGTTGAAAACAATGTATGTCATTTTAAAAGGATTTACTACAAATAAATGAACATAAAAAATAAACAATATTTTTATTGCAGAGAAAGATCTATGAATAAAAGTCTGTTGTTGCTTTAGTAAATAAACATAAAGGGGAATGGTATGGCCAAATATATTCAATATGACTTGTATATGATGTCATCTACACATAATGAAAAGAAACACATTGTACCTTTTGGACAGAATTGATGAATTTTAGCATTGCTGGCACAAAGTACTGTACTAGCAAATACAGTCAAATGAAAATTTAAAACACAGTACTTTAAGATGATAGAATACAAAATGTGAAAATGCATCACCAGAGGCACAGTGGAAGAATAACTAGTGCTTTCCCCGTTAATAAGTTTAGTATGAGAAAAGTGATTTAATCAACAGCAGTTCCCAAAGGCTTCCATGAACAAGTGTAAGTTTAAACTTATAATGGCTTTTTCTAAATGTATTTTACTGCGTGAAAATGCAGACACCTTGTAGCTTCATGTTTAGCCACACATTTTTGCACCAGATGTCACATTTTGCTCTGATTTCAGCTTACCTAATGTTTTATTTTATAGTTTAGGGCCTAAATATTTCTAACGGGCCAAGAAAAGGAGGCAAATATAATCAGCCCACATCTGTGTGTCAAATTCATATCCATAGATAAAGTGTTCTCATCAAATCAAGGATATCCATACCTGTCACCAAAAGAATATTGTTATGCATAGTCTCATGCAAAAGTAGGTTACATTAATCCAAATTTAACCATAGGATCAAGTTCATATAATACAAAACTGTATTTTAAGGTATAAATATGCATAGACTACAAGTCTTCAATATTGAATTGAAGAAGCAAGGTTTGCAATGCTTATTCTACTAGAAGTGTGTAACCTGACTATAGTCTGAAGATGTCTTCAGTCCAGATAGGAGAACCTTATTTTTGTGGGTGACTGCTTAATCTAAGAAAATGTTGAATTGTTTATTTCATTTTACTTATTATAATTGAACAGTATATGGACTGCTGCTCTTCATTTTAGGTGAGCTCTTACATTTGAACACATTTATGGGGATAGTTATTATTAATTAGACATGGGTACAATGGGTCCTCCTCTCATCATTATGTTATAGGTACGCTGATGGCTCCAGTTATGCTTCATGTTGTATTTGTTATTTTCAGTGGATTGTTTGTCAAATCTCATGTTCAGATCAGGTTGATCTGTTTAGCAATTTGTAGCTGGCTCCTTGTTTATGTGTGCATATATATATATTGTTGAAATAAGCACTCGCTGGTTTTAGCCGTCTGTGACAAACAAACTTTTAATTTGTGATGTTTCGGGACAAGACATAGTCCCTTCCTCTGACAAGCAACTCGTGTAGAAAACAAACTTTTAAAGGCCATTAGAACCCTCCCCCTTATCACAGCCAATCCCAGCTGTCCGTGTGCAAACACATAGTGTCCTGGTAGGATAACGAATATTGTTAATAAAATATGACAACAATTTGTACAAAGTGTTACTAGTGTAATAATTTACCTAATGTGCATAGTGCATAGTGTATCACCCCCAGTAGTGATCGGTCATGAATAGCAGGTAAGGAAACTGTCATAGTTAGTAATATTAACCCAAGTAAATGCAGCCACTACAATCAACCAATAGGGAACAGAGAGGGATACAACACCCCTATGTCTGCTCCAATCACGTTAAGTTAAAGCATGTTGAAATACACGTCACTCATAATCATCCCATTGGTGGATCAGGCACACCCCCCCTGGTTCTGTATACCCTACAGCAGAGCTTTCCAAACTTTTCATGTTGGTGACACACTTTTTAGACCTACATCATTTCGCGACACAGTAATTCAGTTGTACTGGACAAATACATAAATGATATAATAACGAAATGTATTTACAAGTAACAGTATGTAAGTGTGCAAGAATTAAAAAAGTTTAATAACATCAACGGCTACTTACTATTTTAATGGGATGTATGAGGTTGATGGGATGAACACAATTTTAGAATATTTGGTGGAATATTAGATAAAGACACTCGCATTTCATCATCAAGCATTTTTAAGCTTCCCCTTCCTATCCATATATCAAGAGCAGGAGGAGCAATGCACTACTGGGAGCTAGCTGCAAAAAAAACCCCTCTGATTTCAGCTCAGCGTTTAAGCTGCCGCCCTCAGAGCTCGGTGAGTCCAATTGACTACTGCCCACGCTGCAAACACACTGCTGTCCGACTCACTGACTACACTTGCAGTCACGAGCCGATTAAGGAGACTACACATGCAGTCACGAGCCAATTCAGGAGACTACACGTGCAGTCAGGAGCCAATGTGCCGCCAATGGGAATAGTTTCAGTTCCCGCTGAACTACGCCAATAGGTTAAGATGATCTGTGACCCCCTAGGTATCAATCACGTGTCAACCATGTGATATGCAAAGCAGGCAGGCGGAAAGTCAGAAACCAAAAAAAAAAATGTGAAAAAAAATTGTGCTGAAGCAGGGACACACCTACACACTGCTGCCGACACACTAGTGTGTCCCGACACACAGTTTGGAAAGCACTGCCCTACAGCATATGTCTCCATCATATAGGTTCATCGGTAATCACAGTGTTTCCACATTCCAGTCTCATAGACCCATCCATCAAACAACGCGCAACTTGAAAAAAATACTTGCTCATAAATCTCGATTCACAAACCTCCAAGAATTATTGCCTACAGGGGTGTATCTGTCCTCCTCGCTACTCAAGCGTCATACCAAAGGAGTGTTCACATCACCACTGCTCATTACCCATTGGTTTACCATATGAGAAACCTCTCCCCATATGGGCGTGGCCCAAGGTGTGTATGGCAATAGACCAAAACACAAATAGTGCATAGGTGTCAAAGCATATTGTATCCGTTCTACTCCATGACCGTACCTAATTAAAGTTCACCTAGTCTGTGAACTAAGATCCCTAATCTGCGCTATATCGGTCCAAATCATTCATCACCATGAGTGTATCAATACTTTAGTGTGAAAACACACCACTCACCCACATAACACTAAATTCGTAATCCACAAAGGCGTTTCCATGCTCTTCTCTGCTCCAGTGCTATGTTAGAGGAGTGTACACATCACAATTCATCATCTCCTATTGGTTAAACCAGTTAAACCTTTCCTGGTGTGGGCTACCCCAGCGTTATGTTAGAGGAATGTACCCGTCACAACTAATCATCTCCTATTGGTTACACCAACGAAACCTCTCACAGTGTGGGCGTGGTAAGGAATGTGCATGATACCAGACTAAAGTAAATAGTATACTGGTATCAAATCATATCATGACCGTTCTCCTCAGTAAATGATCTTAAAGGGACAGTCTAGGCCAAAATAAACTTTCATGATTCAGATAGAGCATGTAATTTTAAACAATTTTCCAATTTACTTTTATCACCAATTTTGCTTTGTTCTCTTGGTATTCTTAGTTGAAAGCTTAACCTAGGAGGTTCATATGCTAATTTCTTAGACCTTGAAGGCCACCTCTTTTCAGAATGCATTTTAACAGTTTTTCACCACTAGAGGGTGTTAGTTCATGTATTTCATATAGATAACACTGTGTTCGTGCACGTGAAGTTATCTGGGAGCGGGCACTGATTGGCTAAAATGCAAGTCTGTCAAAAGAACTGAAATAAAGGGGCAGTTTGCAGAGGCTTAGATACAAGATAATCACAGAGGTTAAAAGTATATTAATATAACTGTGTTGGTTATGCAAAACTGGGGAATGGATAATAAAGGGATTATCTATCTTTTAAAACAATAAAAATTCTGGTGTAGACTGTCCCTTTAACTAAGATTGTACCTACAAGAAACACCACTTGGATGTTAACCTAGATTCTTCACCTCCGCAGCTTACTTTCACTGTGTATGCGTCCATAATCTAATGTGAAACATCACCGTAATAGTATAAAAATTGAAAAACTTAAACTTTATCCCAAGCAACAACAAGTTAGAATATTCATCCTATAAAATAATGTATCCAATAATTTACAAAACTGATAAATAAAATAATATATGAAAATATATAAAAAATATATGAAAATTAATATATTAAGATATTCGGCCTACTGGTTAATTTTCGTGGCCATACGCCAAGCACTACCCCCCATTGCAGCCAATAACTTCCAATCATCATATATACTGTGCCCAACCAAAGCTAGGCAATGGGTCTTGGAGGTTTGTGAATTGAGATTTATGAGCAAGCGTTTTTTTCATGTTGTGCGGTGTTTGATGGATGTGTCTATGAGACTGGAATGTGGAAACACTGTGATTACCGATGATCCTAAATGATGGATACATATGCTGTAGGGTATACGGAACCAGGGGTGTGTGTGCCTGATACACCAATGGGATGATTATGAGTGACGTGTATGTCAACATGCTCTAAATAAATGTGATTGGAGCAGCCATAGGGGTGTTGTATCCCTTTCTGTCCCCTATTGGTTGGTCGCAGTGGCTGCATTTACTTGGTTTAATATTAATAACTATAACAGTTTCTTTACGTGCTTTTCATGACCGATCACTACTGGGGTGATACACTATGCACTATGCACATTAGGTATATTATTGCACTAGTAACAGTTTGTATGAATTGTTGTTATATTTTATTAACAATATTTGTTATCCTATCAGGACACTATGGCCTAGATTTAGAGTTTGGCGTTAGCCGTGAAAACCAGCGTTAGAGGCTAACGCTGGTTTTAGGCTACCGCCGGTATTTGGAGTCACTCAAAATAGGGTCTAACGCTCACTTTTCAGCCGCGACTTTTCCATACCGCAGATCCCCTTAAGTAAATTGCATATCCTATCTTTTCAATGGGATTTCTCTAACTCCGGTATTTAGAGTCGTTTCTGAAGTGAGCGTTAGACATCTAACGACAAAACTCCAGCCGCAGGAAAAAAGTCAGTAGTTAAGAGCTTTCTGGGCTAACGCCGGTTTCTAAAGCTCTTAACTACTGTGCCCTAAAGTACACTAACACCCATAAACTACCTATGTACCCCTAAACCGAGGTCCCCCCACATCGCCGACACTCTAAAAAATTTTTTAACCCCTAATCTGCCGACCGCCACCTACGTTATCCTTATGTACCCCTAATCTGCTGCCCCTAACACCGCCGACCCCTGTATTATATTTATTAACCCCTAATCTGCCCCCCTCAACGTCGCCTCCACCTGCCTACACTTATTAACCCCTAATCTGCCGACCGCAAAGCGCAGCCACCTACGTTATCCTTATGTACCCCTAATCTGCTGCCCCTAACACCGCCGACACCTATATTATATTTATTAACCCCTAATCTGCCCCCCACAACGTCGCCTCCACCTGCCTACACTTATTAACCCCTAATCTGCCGACCGGACCTGAGCGCTACTATAATAAAGTTATTAACCCCTAATCCGCCTCACTAACCCTATAATAAATAGTATTAACCCCTAATCTGCCCTCCCTAACATCGCCGACACCTAACTTCAATTATTAACCCCTAATCTGCCGACCGAATCTCGCCGCTATTCTAATAAATGTATTAACCCCTAAAGCTAAGTCTAACCCTAACACTAACACCCCCCTAAATTAAATATAATTTACATCTAACGAAATTAATTAACTCTTATTAAATAAATTATTCCTATTTAAAGCTAAATACTTACCTGTAAAATAAATCCTAATATAGCTACAATATAAATTATAATTATATTAGAGCTATTTTAGGATTTATATTTATTTTACAGGTAACTTTGTATTTATTTTAACCAGGTACAATAGCTATTAAATAGTTAAGAACTATTTAATAGCTAAAATAGTTAAAATAATTACAAATTTACCTGTAAAAGAAATCCTAACCTAAGTTACAAATAAACCTAACACTACACTATCAATAAATTAATTAAATACAATTGCTACAAATAAATACAATTAAATAAACTACCTAAAGTACAAAAAATAAAAAAGAACTAAGTTACAAAAAATAAAAAAATATTTACAAACATAAGAAAAATATTACAACAATTTTAAACTAATTACACCTACTCTAAGCCCCCTAATAAAATAACAAAGCCCCCCAAAATAAAAAAATGCCCTACCCTATTCTAAATTACTAAAGTTCAAAGCTCTTTTACCTTACCAGCCCTGAACAGGGCCCTTTGCGGGGCATGCCCCAAGAAATTCAGCTCTTTTGCCTGTAAAAAAAAACATACAATACCCCCCCCAACATTACAACCCACCACCCACATACCTCTAATCTAACCCAAACCCCCCTTAAATAAACCTAACACTAAGCCCCTGAAGATCATCCTACCTTGTCTTCACCATACCAGGTTCACAGATCGGTCCAGAAGAGCTCCTCCGATGTCCTGATCCAAGCCCAAGCGGGGGGCTGAAGAGGTCCATGGTCCGGCTGAAGTCTTCATCCAAGCGGGCCAGAAGAGGTCTTCCATCCGATTGAAGTCTTCATCCAAGCGGCATCCACCCGGAGCGAAGCGGCAGCATCCTGAAGACCTCCACCGCGGAACATCCATCCTGGCCGACGACTGAACGACGAATGACGGTTCCTTTAAATGACGTCATCCAAGATGGCGTCCCTCGAATTCCGATTGGCTGATAGGATTCTATCAGCCAATCGGAATTAAGGTAGGAATATTCTGATTGGCTGATGGAATCAGCCAATCAGAATCAAGTTCAATCCGATTGGCTGATCCAATCAGCCAATCAGATTGAGCTCGCATTCTATTGGCTGTTCCGATCAGCCAATAGAATGCAAGCTCAATCTGATTGGCTTATGTACCCCTAATCTGCTGCCCCTAACACCGCCGACCCCTGTATTATATTTATTAACCCCTAATCTGCCCCCCTCAACGTCGCCTCCACCTGCCTACACTTATTAACCCCTAATCTGCCGACCGCAAAGCGCCGCCACCTACGTTATCCTTATGTACCCCTAATCTGCTGCCCCTAACACCGCCGACCCCTATATTATATTTATTAACCCCTAATCTGCCCCCCACAACGTCGCCTCCACCTGCCTACACTTATTAACCCCTAATCTGCCGACCGGACCTGAGCGCTACTATAATAAAGTTATTAACCCCTAATCCGCCTCACTAACCCTATAATAAATAGTATTAAACCCTAATCTGCCCTCCCTAACATCGCCGACACCTAACTTCAATTATTAACCCCTAATCTGCCGACCGAATCTCGCCGCTATTCTAATAAATGTATTAACCCCTAAAGCTAAGTCTAACCCTAACACTAACACCCCCCTAAGTTAAATATAATTTACATCTAACGAAATTAATTAACTCTTATTAAATAAATTATTCCTATTTAAAGCTAAATACTTACCTGTAAAATAAATCCTAATATAGCTACAATATAAATTATAATTATATTAGAGCTATTTTAGAATTTATATTTATTTTACAGGTAACTTTGTATTTATTTTAACCAGGTACAATAGCTATTAAATAGTTAAGAACTATTTAATAGCTAAAATAGTTAAAATAATTACAAATTTACCTGTAAAAGAAATCCTAACCTAAGTTACAAATAAACCTAACACTAGACTATCAATAAATTAATTAAATAAACTACCTACAATTACCTACAATTAACCTAACACTACACTATCAATAAATTAATTAAATACAATTGCTACAAATAAATGCAATTAAATAAACTACCTAAAGTACAAAAAATAAAAAAGAACTAAGTTACAAAAAATAAAAAAATATTTACAAACATAAGAAAAATATTACAACAATTTTAAACTAATTACACCTACTCTAAGCCCCCTAATAAAATAACAAAGCCCCCCAAAATAAAAAAAATGCCCTACCCTATTCTAAATTACTAAAGTTCAAAGCTCTTTTACCTTACCAGCCCTGAACAGGGCCCTTTGCGGGGCATGCCCCAAGAAATTCAGCTCTTTTGCCTGTAAAAAAAAACATACAATACCCCCCCAACATTACAACCCACCACCCACATACCCCTAATCTAACCCAAACCCCCCTTAAATAAACCTAACACTAAGCCCCTGAAGATCATCCTACCTTGTCTTCACCATACCAGGTTCACCGATCGGTCCAGAAGAGCTCCTCCGATGTCCTGATCCAAGCCCAAGCGGGGGGCTGAAGAGGTCCATGATCCGGCTGAAGTCTTCATCCAAGCGGGCCAGAAGAGGTCTTCCATCCGATTGAAGTCTTCATCCAAGCGGCATCCATCCGGAGCGAAGCGGCAGCATCCTGAAGACCTCCACCGCGGAACATCCATCCTGGCCGACGACTGAACGACGAATGACGGTTCCTTTAAATGACGTCATCCAAGATGGCGTCCCTCGAATTCCGATTGGCTGATAGGATTCTATCAGCCAATCGGAATTAAGGTAGGAATATTCTGATTGGCTGATGGAATCAGCCAATCAGAATCAAGTTCAATCCGATTGGCTGATCCGATCAGCCAATCAGATTGAGCTCGCATTCTATTGGCTGTTCCGATCAGCCAATAGAATGCGAGCTCAATCTGATTGGCTGAATTCGAGGGACGCCATCTTGGATGACGTCATTTAAAGGAACCGTCATTCGTCGTTCAGTCGTCGGCCAGGATGGATGTTCCGCAGTGGAGGTCTTCAGGATGCTGCCGCTTCGCTCCGGATGGATGCCGCTTGGATGAAGACTTCAATCGGATGGAAGACCTCTTCTGGCCCGCTTGGATGAAGACTTCAGCCGGATCATGGACCTCTTCAGCCCCCCGCTTGGGCTTGGATCAGGACATCGGAGGAGCTCTTCTGGACCGATCGGTGAACCTGGTATGGTGAAGACAAGGTAGGATGATCTTCAGGGGCTTAGTGTTAGGTTTATTTAAGGGGGGTTTGGGTTAGATTAGGGGTATGTGGGTGGTGGGTTGTAATGTTGGGGGGGTATTGTATGTTTTTTTTTACAGGCAAAAGAGCTGAATTTCTTGGGGCATGCCCCGCAAAGGGCCCTCTTTAGGGCTGGTAAGGTAAAAGAGCTTTGAACTTTAGTAATTTAGAATAGGGTAGGGCATTTTTTTATTTTGGGGGGCTTTGTTATTTTATTAGGGGGCTTAGAGTAGGTGTAATTAGTTTAAAATTGTTGTAATATTTTTCTTATGTTTGTAAATATTTTTTTATTTTTTGTAACTTAGTTCTTTTTTATTTTTTGTACTTTAGGTAGTTTATTTAATTGTATTTATTTGTAGCAATTGTATTTAATTAATTTATTGATAGTGTAGTGTTAGGTTAATTGTAGGTAATTTTTGGTAGTTTATTTAATTAATTTATTGATAGTCTAGTGTTAGGTTTATTTGTAACTTAGGTTAGGATTTCTTTTACAGGTAAATTTGTAATTATTTTAACTATTTTAGCTATTAAATAGTTCTTAACTATTTAATAGCTATTGTACCTAGTTAAAATAAATACAAAGTTACCTGTAAAATAAATATAAATCCTAAAATAGCTCTAATATAATTATCATTTATATTGTAGCTATATTAGGGGTTAATAAGTGTAGGTAGGTGGAGGCGACGTTGTGGGGGGCAGATTAGGGGTTAATAAATATAATATAGGGGTCGGCAATGTTAGGGCAGCAGATTAGGGGTACATAGGGATAATGTAAGTAGCGGCGGTTTACGGAGCGGCAGATTAAGGGTTAATAATAATATGCTGGGATCAGCGATAGAGGGGGCGGCAGATTAGGGGTTAATAAGTGTAAGGTTAGGGGTGTTTAGACTCGGGGTACATGTTAGAGTGTTAAGTGCAGACGTAGGAAGGGTTACCGCATAGCAAACAATGGGGCTGCGTTAGGAGCTGAACGCGGCTTTTTTGCAGGTGTTTGGTTTTTTTCTCAGCTCAAACAGCCCCATTGTTTCCTATGGGGGAATCGTGCACGAGCACGTTTTTGAGGCTGGCCGTGTCCGTAAGCAACTCTGGTATCGAGAGTTGAAGCTGCGTTAAAAGTGCTCTACGCTCCTTTTTTGGAGCCTAACGCAGCCTTTATGTGGACTCTCGATACCAGAGTTATTTTTATGGTGCGGCCAGAAAAAAGCTGGCGTTAGTTTTTCGGGTCGTTACCGACAAAACTCCAAATCTAGGCCAATGTGTTTGCACACGGACAGCCGGGATTGGCTGTAATAAGGGGGAGGGTTCTAATGTCCTTTAAAAGTTTGTTTTCTACACGAGTTGCTTGTCAGAGGAAGGGACTGTGTTTTGTCCCGAAACATCACAAATTAAAAGTTTGTTTGTCACAGACGGCTAAGGACCAGCGAGTGCTTATTTCTAAAATATACTAGAATGTTTGATAGCACCCTGGCGAATGTTGATTGGTGGTGAGAGTGCATACACCTGAACTGCTTACATATATCCATGAAAAGGCAAGGATATGTTGTTCCTCTAGGGCTATAGGGACCTCATTAGTGCTTAGACTGTTACTTCTGTGAGGGTAAACAGGGGCACCGAGAGATTGGAAAGGAAAAGTGAAAGTGGAGAAAAGTATAACGTTAAGAAAGAGTGGGGGGGGAAGGAGTGAAGAGAGAGGAGAGTGTAAAGAGAAGATATGGCCTGAGAGAAAAGGGATGGGGTAAAAAGAGATATTGAAGAGAGGAGAAGGTGGAGAAAATAAATGAGAGATAATTATAAAAAAAAATTCCATGTATTCTATGACCTTGCTTTAATGTCAGCACTCTCTGCTTTCTCTCAGTTCAACTAATTCCTTTTTCTATCCAGCTGTTGTCTTCTCCAGAACCCACATTAATGTTGCTAACTGCTATGCTCTTATTTTTGTTGATGTATTTCTGTATGTAGCATTATTTAATTTATGGTATAAAACAAAAACAATATAAAAAATGTACTGCACAATAAGGTGTTTCACATTGGCTTAACATATGCAAAGAGGAGTGGGTTAGTTGGTGTGGTGTGGTGTGGACAGGTAGTTTGTTGGATCAGAAGTGACGAGTAACATTTTTGGCTGGCTAGTAGTTTAGTGCTTGAAATTTTGAGCCATATGAATAAAAAGATTATGGGGCATATTTACCAATGTACGAGCTGACATGATACAATGTAGCGTATCATGTCCGCTGCAAATCGATAAATGCAGACAGCATACGCTTTCAGCATTTATCATTGCACCAGTGTGAACTGCTGGTGCAATGCCACCGCCTGCAGATTCGTGGCCAATCGGCCTCTAGCAGGGGGTTTCAATCATCCCGATCGTATTCGATCGGATTGATTTCTGTCTGCGGCCTCAGAGCAGGTGGACAAGTTATGGAGCAGCAGTCTTTAGAAACAAGGGGCATCAAGCTCCATACGGAGCTTGATAAATATGCCCCTATGAGTGGAACGCTATTATTTGCACGTAAGCGATATCAGGTTTTTGCTGCTGTTTGCTTGCAAGTTAAATTCTGCTCGTATTACAAGTTGAAAGTAAATGCAAACTCATGAGCTAGAATTATTACCGCAAATTCAGAGCTCTGGTTAACTGTTATGCATGAATAAAAAGTGTCACAAACAAAAATTACATTATTAAGTATGGTTACACTCATAAAAACACTATCTAATAAAAATGATTTAATTAAAGATTAAGGATTTAAAGATATGAGGTCTCAGGTGTTAGAAAAAATATGACTGCAAAGGGCTTTAACATAGAGATACATACAAATATGTTTGTGTATATGTATATATATATATATATATATATATATATATATATATATATATATATAGAGAGAGAGAGAGAGAGAGAGAGAGAGAGAGAGAGATTGAGATTGACTGAGAGAGATTGAGAGAGATTTATAATTATCTCTGGTAATTCTTCTTTACCATGGACTTGCAATACTAGATTGTGCTCTGTTCTTAGCATTATTTCAAGTTTTCTCCCTTTTATGCTGCTTCAGAATACAGTCAACTTAGATTTCCACTTACTCATTTATGAATTCATAATGAGGTTTAGAAATGCTCACTTGTTATTATTGATAGACAACCTGAGAGTGAAATCAGTCTCATTCTGGATTTGAGAAATTAGGATCAACAGCTACAATTCTTAGTAGAGTTGAAACATAGTAACATAGTGGATAAGATGAGGTTGAAAAAAGACAGAAGTCCATCGAGTTCAATCTATACAAATCTAATATACTTATAAAAAAGCTCCAGTTGATCTTAAATTAATCCCATTAAAAAGGTACCCATTTAACACAAGCAATCATATCCCTGGATTCTGTGTCTAACCAGAAATGTATACTAACCATTTTTAAATGTATCTAAGGTATTAGCATTCACTACCTCTTTTGGTAATGAGTTCCACAATTTTATTGCTCTCACAGTGAAAAAACGTTTTAGTTGCAGGAGATTCAATCTCCTTTCCTCCAGCCTTAAATTCACAAACAAGTTTATTGGAATAAACAAAGATTCTACCATCTCTGTATATGGGCCTTGAATATATTTATATAAAGTAATCATGTCATTTCTCAATCACCTTTTTTCTACAGAAAACAGACCCTGTTTGGTTAATCTGGTTCTCCATTCCCCTTATTAGCTTTGTGGCCCTTCTCTGAACTTTTTCTAGGTCTGCAATGTATTTTTGAGATCTGTCCCCAGAACTGCGCTCCATACTCAAGGTGAGGTCTTATCAGGGATTTATAAAGTGACAGAATTATGCTTTCCTCCCTTGCACCAATGCCTCTTTTAATACATGCTAGTATCTTATTAGCCTTAGAAGCCGCTGCCCTGCATTGTGCGCCCATCTTTAGCTTGTTATCTATTACTACTCCCAAATCCCTTTCCTCCTCTGTTTGCCTAAATTTAAATAATAGATAGCCTGCTTATTTTTACTTCCAAAATGTAGAACCTTGCATTTTCCCATATAAAAACTCATTTTCCATTTACCTGCCAAACATTAGTCCCTTGCTAAACACTCATAGATTCCAACTTGTGAAGTGGAAGCCACTGTGCTTACTGGAGTGGGTGTACTACAGTATATTTGTTGATTAGTGAGAATAGCTTGTGGGGAGCGACATTGGCAAGGGCTTTGTAAGCCAGGGTAAGATATTTGAATTTAATTCTGCTGTGAATGGGGAATCAGTGAATGAATTGGGAGCCAATGGTATCCTGGTAGGCCAACCCAGCCTTGTTTATATGCATTACACCCAAATAAGCCCCAGATGTTACCCTTTGTTGGTCGGATTAATGTTATGCTTCATATTTACCTTCAGTCTTGATGTAATTGTTATTGTTACTTTCTGGTGTATCACAATTTTCATATCATTATCAGTTCAAATTTAGGATTTAGTGAATTTGTCACATTGTTTCACATGGGGTTTTTTATTTCACTTTTATGAGCCAAATTACAATTGGTGCTCTATTTTCTTTTTCGGTCGCTTGCCAACTGCGTTAAAAAAATTATTGTGGCTGCATTACAAGTTAAAAGTAAAAAGTGAGCGAGGGAAGGGCCGATGTGTGCTAACTCCAGGACTTCCTGATATTGTGACTGCGCTAACTTCTCTATTGGGTATGCTGAAAAAAAATGCTATTAGTTATTGCTCGTGCACTAACCCGATACTGCGGTAGACTAAATGCACTAAAACTGAAGGTGTTAAAGAAAACTTTACATGCCTATGTTCTTCATATAGAAGAAAATGTTCTTTTTATATATATAGGGGTGATGAAGGGGTGAGATCCCCGAAACGTCACATATTGTTTGTGTGCCAATAGAGCACTATTTTCACTAAATCCAGTGAGTGCATGCTGATTATGGATTTATAATTCCGCTTGCCTGCACCCTGGTAGCTGATTTGTGTGTGTATGTATATATATATATATAATTTTTTTTAAAAAATAAAAAGAACAGGGATTTCAAGTATTTCTCTTTAAAAACACCTAAAAAAAGGCATTTGACTATATATATATATATATATATATATATATATATATATATATATATATATACATTTGTACATACTTATATAAAAAAAACACACACACACACACACATTAGAGATTTCCAATAATAGCCAGGGTGGATTTGATTTAAATCAAATTCATTAAATCATGATTTAAATCACAATTTATATAATTTGTTAGTAAGACAAATTTAAATCAATTTTAATCATGGTTTTCATTTTTAGAATAATAACTTTTCAGATTATTTATTATATCAGACCATTACTGATTTGGTTATATATCATTAGATATGCATAGATAGATCATTGAAATTAATTAAATTATTGGAAGGTGAACTGTCTCCAGTTTAATAGGTTAATCATTCATTATTGATTAACTTTTCAGCTGTACTTTATTGGAAGGAGAAAAATAATGATTAACTTAATAATAACAATTTAAATAGTTTTTTTTTTTAACTAAAGACAAATAACCATTGCCGTAATAATAAGAATTTAAATAGTTTTATTTAACTAAAACAATAACATTATATATCATTTTTAATGCTTTCTCCTCCCTCTTCAAGAAAAATAACTTTTACCTTAATAATTACCATTACCTTAATAATAACAATTTAAATAGTTTTATTTAACTAAAACAATAACATTATATTTCATTTTTAATCCTTGCCCCTCTCTCCTTACACTAAGGTCCTTGTCCAAGCAATCATCCATTTATTGTGCTTCTAAAAACTTAGTATGAGTTGATCTGTGTACATAGATCTGCAGTGGAGCAATGGTATTAAAATGACAGTAAAGTCAAGATTAAACTCTCATGAATTAGAAAGAACATGCAATTTAAAAAAAAACAAAAAAAAACAATTTACTTCTTTTATCTAATTTGCTTTGTTTTCTGGGTATGCATTGTTGAAAAGCATACAAAGATAGGCTCAGAAGCTAGCTGCTTAACACTGTCTTACCCAATGTGTTCAGCTAGGCCTCAGCAGAATATTTCTCTCTTCATAAAAGGGAGAAGTAAATCTGAAATCTAAAAATTGTATGCTCTATCTGAAACCCAAGAGTTTTCTTGATTATGGTCTATTTCTCAATAGACATGTAAAGAAGAGCCATGTTATTTCTGCTGATGCAAACCCACAGTTTTGAGAACTACAAAACCAAAAATATGTGATAGTATCTTCAAGATAGAAAATTTGCCCAAAATAATCTGACTGAAACATCTGGTAGAGCATGACATTGTGCATGGATTAAAGGAATTAATTTACCAATCAGTGATTTTTTTCAAGCATTGGACAATTTAAATAATGTTTGACTATATATAATATTAGTATGTATGCTTGTAGTACAATTTTTAATTTATTTGTTTTGTTTTTTGTGTATTTATTCATGTCCACTGTGTTTTCTTATCTTTATTTTCAGGCCAATTGTTCTGTTGCACTGTGCCTGCTTTCAATATGTTGATAGTTATTAATGAAAGAGTCCAAACTCGCAAATTAAATAGAATTCTGTCTAGCCTTTTTATAATCAAACAGCGAAAACACTGCTGTGCAAAATACAGTATATGCAGAGTCCTTGAATTTGCTAAATTTGATTAAAGATTTTTAAAAATATTTTTTTAAATATTCTAAATTTTCTGTGTGCTGTTTAAAAAAAAAAAAAAAAAAGTTTATAAAAGATATGTTTTTAGTATATTGGAGAAATAGTACATTTTCCAAACTCAAATTTTTCCCCCTTCTTTCAAAATCACTCCAGGCAATCGTCATTATCTGGTGCTTACAGCCCGCGTACATCCTGGTGAAAGTAATTCAAGTTGGGTAATGAAGGGAACCCTTGAGTTTTTGACAAGCAGTGACCCAGTTGCTGAAATCCTGAGGGAAATGTTTGTGTTCAAGATCATCCCAATGCTTAACCCAGATGGGGTCATCAATGGAAAGTAAGAAAATACTGCAGATTTTATTTCAACTTCTAGTTAGTATTTATTTACTTAATACCTTTTTTTGCTTATTTATATGTAATTACAGTTTTGTGGATGTATTAAGCTGTTTACACTTTTTTTTTTTGCATTACTACATTCTTAACCCTTTTATGCCGTTAGGTCATTCCATGTCATTTTAACAGCACTGAGCTTTAACCTTATGGGCTCCATGTACTAAGCCGTCAATTCATCCGTCATTTTAGACGCGGATAAACTCGCCGTTACTCGCCGCGGGCGAAATGGTGTCCGCTGTCACTATGTACTAATAATCCCCCAATAAATAGACAAGTCTAGCCCGCCGCGAGCAGTGGCGGATTATTGATAAATTTGACGTCTCGCTCGCCGCGACTAAGCTGATGTACTTTTAACTTTCAGTTGAATTGTCTGGCCAATTATTAACACGTGACATGCAAGGTGTCACGAACATCATAGTAGTCGCGGGAATAGAATTTTGCTCCTATAAAAGTTCAACTTATCTAAACAACTTTATTATTGTTCTAAATTTTTTGAAGAGTGATAACAGAGCGTTATTTTTGTAATATTTATTTACAATTTGGATATGGCTTCATCTGGATCTGATAATATATAAATATTAATATAAAAATAATTATAAAGATTGACAACTATACAATACAAATTTAAAATATAGATTACTCTTTAATTACAGTCGACAAATTTGGCGCAATTTATGTACATGGAAATGAGAGACAAATTAGACGCCAGTTATGCTGTACAATGCTGATATTACTGCCTTTTATATATGTCTAGACTGGCGTCTAGATTGACTTTCCTATTGTTTTGTACCTTGCCCGCCACCTAAAAGGTGGCGAGGCAAAAATAACGAGGTGGGAGCGGAAATTGTAGCGAGCGGACAAATAGATTTTTTAGTACATTCGTTTTTGGCGAGTTGGTGGTCAAATGTGTCTAATTACAGTGAAAAATGGAGAGGTATCGAGGTTTGGCGGATAAGTACGCTCGCAATTTTAAATATGCGAGTTTGAACATAGTTGACGACTTTGTACATATCAGTTTGCGAGTTTTGACGCGAGATTTGTTGCGGGTAGCTCGCTGACTGCTTAGTACATGGAGCCCTATATGGCGTCCTGCAGCTTCCCCATTTGACGCAATCAAGAATTGGCCTGGGGGTGTTCCTAGCAGCGTAGATAGTCCCCCATGATCCAATCCCAGCCTTGAAATGCTGTGATCACATTGAGAATTGCATGATTTCATTTTCACTGCAAGTGTTTACATCATAGCTTCGTTCCAATGTGAAACCTATTGTGCAGGCATAAAGTGGTTAAAAAAGTTATTTTTTTTCTAAAGTTTGTTTTGATTTTGAAACTAGAAGAAAATGCATATTTGTGCACAACTATTTACTTCCTTGTATGGAAGAGTCCCACAGCTCTATTTGGTGGACAGCGACATGCCCAAAAGAATAAAAACTAAAAACAAATAACAAACTGTCACACATTATAAAATGTTCTCATTTAAATGCAACAAGGAAAAACAATAAAGAAGGCATATTCCATACTGCACGTGCTCCGTTTATCATATGAACTATGGACAAGGTTTCCAGCTAGGGAACCCGACCATCCACATTCTCGTAAAGTTGGTAGCAAACAAATCTTGTCAGCTGCCCGGATTTTTTATGGAGACATCAAGTGCTCGTCCAATGCGGCTCTGCCTGTCAATCACCCAGAAAAATTAGTTTAGGGTGATTTAACTCTACCACCTCTGCTGTGGCAGAAAGGTAAGGAAGTTGCGGTCTTATGGCAGCCTCTTGTTAACTTACAGTTAGCAGGTTTATATGAGTGAACCTGTGCTGCAATGTCTTGAAAGCTGCCCCTTCAGCTTGATAAATGACACAAAGGTACAAAGAGAACGTATATGGGGAGTTTGCTTTTATAGATACAAGTTAAACAATAATAGTATATAATGTAGAGCAGTGTTTTTAAACTAGTGTGCCGTGAGAGATCCTCAGGTGTGCCGCGGCAGACTGAGCACAGTGTGACATATTTTTTCAATTTTGCTTGTTTTGATGTGACAGGCTCATCAGGCAGACAGGCAGGCATCATTTACAACCATGACATATTGACATTCATTCACAGACAATCATTATGATGTATAATATATGCTGTATTAGGCTACAATGTGTGATTTTGTAAAATTTTGGGATGGTGGTGTGCCGCAGGATTTTTTAATGTAAAAAAGTGTGCCACAGCAAAAAAAATGTTGAAAATCACTGATGTAGAGTACCCATTATAAATGTAAGACTTTACTTTTGTTGATCAGTCTGTAAGAGAAAGTTAGATCTTTTAGCATAACCTTCTCGAAACACAATCAGCCTTGCATTATTTTATACATCTTGAATTTAGGCTATTAATTAAACAAATATAAGACTGAGTATTTCTCTCTCCATAAACATCAATAATAGATTATGTATAATGATATGAGCCTTGTGCCCAAGGAAGAAACATTTTAAGTGTTCCTTTCCCAGATGCATCACATTAAAAAAAAAAGCTTCAGCAATGTAAAAAAAAGACATCATATTACCCAGGGTAGTGCTATAAAACAGCACATGTTCGCTGGTTCAACATGAATTTTTGAAATATGTTACATCATGCAAAGCAGAAAATTGTTTTTATTTTATGCATGATTGCAATTATCTAACAAATTGGAATTGATGAGGATGGAGATGTCTAAGTAATGAGATTATGGCCTAGATTTTTCATTGGTGCCAACTGTTAGCACTCATCAGTTCTTACTGAACTGATTTGTAAGGATTTATATTTTTCGAATATAAATATGGTCGAGAATGCATTTTGCTTCAGGTTCTCTCAGGTACAGAGCAGGTACTCAGTTCTCTCAGGTACCGAGCTCCTGACAGTCAAAAGGGAGGTTTGTATGCAGAAATACCTTTAAACACACAGGAATAAGCATATGAGTTAAGAACATCTGTGCTTGATATTGATTTTACTTGTGGTTCAACAGCTATAACTGGATACTGGAAAATCTATTTAAAAAAACAATATTTTTTAGCTGTTTCTATCTATTTTCTGCTTTCCAGATTCAACTAAAAATAATGTAAGAACCATGTGAGCATTTTGCAATAAAAAATAAATAGAAATAATTGCAGCTGGGGTTGATTTGCAATGGCAACATTATCATTTTCTTACTCTAAAAAAGCATTACTTTCAAGTATTAATTTGAATATTTGAAAAATATAGAATAATTAAATAAAAGTGATCGTAAGCAATGCATTTTCAGTTTAGAAAACTTGTAGTACTAAACTTGTATGTACTAAATAATGAACGCGAAGACCCAACACACAAACACCTGTGTAGCAACAAACACATTTTGTGGTATTCAAATAATCAAATTCCTAGTTTTCAGACTATAACGGGCTAGATTACAAGTGGAGCACTATTTATATCTCCCACTTACGTGCTAACTCCGCTTGAAGTAAGCTTTTTGCACACGTTGGATTGCATGTGTAGTACAAGCTTAAAGTTAGCCACATGAAGAGCACTGATAGCCGAGGTTAGAATGTCACGACCGCATTAACGTATTCCCTATAGACTTCAATGGAGAGCAAAAAGTTTAGAAAAAGACCTAACACCATACTCGCACACAAACCCCATCACATTTTCTCAAGTGCTCTAATCCAACATGAAAATATTAATATTTCACATTCCAATGTTCTTCACATATTAGAATATGTTCTATTTATTCATAAACACATATTTCTGCATATATCTGATGGATTTGTATTACAATATATATATCTATACCTCTCTCTCTCTCTCAAAATAAATAAACATGAGAATGCCTAAACATTTGTAAATTCAACAAATTTTCGGGCAAAGTGGTGCATTATCTGACAGAAATGCAGGGGTGTGAATATTTTTGGCCATGACTGTGTGTGTGTGTGTATATATATATATATATATATATATATATATATATATATATATATATATATATATATATATAATGTAGAAAAAATAACTCATTGTGTAAACCATTAACAAATCTAGACAAGTCAGAAGACTTGCTTTAACCACAGAAACTCTCTGATTACACTGTTTCCAATGAAGCAAAGGATTCTGGGTGAGATATGCAAATGAGGTTCACAATGACTCACTTTTTTACTTCTTGCCTGCTTTTTAAGGCAGACTTCCCTTTATGCCATAGCATTGCTGCATTACACAGCTTCTAAGCTTAGCTAGGGGTAGTACAGTGATTCAGACCAATCCCAGGACAGCTGTTTCATGGTTATTGCCACTCATCAGCTGGGAGTAGGTTGAATCAATGGCATAAAGGGAAGTCTGCCTTAAAAAGCAGGCTAGAAGTAAAAAAGTTAGTCATTGTGAACCTCATTTGCATATCTCACCCAAAATCCTTTGCTGCATTGGAAACAGTGTAATCATAGAGTTTCTGTGGTTAAAGCAAGTCTTCTGACTTGTCTAGATTTGTAAATGGTTTACACAATGAGTTATTCTCTCTACATTTTGGATTTAGTGGAGGATTTTAAACTCACTTTTCGCCTCCCCATATTTTAAATTGCTGTTGTATATATATATATAAATATATATGTGTTGCGGGTAAAGTATGAAATTGGGTAATCCTTGCTTTAACCGAGTAAACCTGATATTACCCAAGCGGCTGTAGGTAAACCCCGATGTAACATGATAAATCTTCTCAGAGTGCATCGAGTCACTGCATCAAATATATATAAGATGCACTGTAATTCAAACATCTTCACTATCTCTTTTGCCTCCGCCTGGGGGGGTTTAAGGGAGAAAAGCCACCCCAGGCAGAGGCAAAATAAATAGTGTAGATGGGGGAATTACATTACATCGGGCTTTACCCAGAGCAGCTTGGGTAATGTCCTAGGATTAACCAGATTTCTGACTTTATCCATAACATATACTGTATATATACATACATATACATCTTTAGACATGTATATGTGTATGTATCTCTGTTATCTTTGAGCCCTAATAACTTTTTTTTATGATTTTTAAAAAAAAAATATTTTTTATCAGACAGATGTGTTTTGTGACACATTTTGTTTGAGCCTGCCAGGGTACCAGGAACCAGACATAGACAAAAATTGCTAAATTAATCACACCTTTATTAAAAAATAACTCATGCAAACAGCCACGATAAACTTGTGTGCAACTTTTAAAACGCCACTTGTAATCTGGCCCTAAATTTATTAATCAATGCCATTTTAATGTGTTGGCTTCAAAGTCTATTTTTTTAGCTTATATTTGAAAAGTATTTTACAGCCACATATTATATATGTAGAATTTATGCCTAAATATGACGTAAATCATAATCTATTGGGAGCACTGTTTTCAGCTCTTTTTCAGGCCAAAAAAGGTTAATTTTAGATTTGGTGCTGCTATCACAATAGTGTGATTTTGGCTGGTTCTAACACTCTCAAACAGCATATCAGATCTTCAATAAAAGCCCTATTTTCTATATGGAGCCAAAAAGATCTAGGGGATCACATTACATTTTTAATTTACTTTTCAACAGCTTTTGAGACCTTTTTTGGCTTATCAAATTTGACACATCTAGGCACTTGATAAGTCATTGAAAGGGTATTTTGTACATCTTTAATGGTATTTCACAGCTATTTCCAAACAGTTTTATTTGTTTTCTCATATGCTAAAAACAGTTTTATTTGTATTCCTCTCTGCAATTTTCTCTTGGATGTCTTCACACTACCTCCAACTCAATCTGTCCAAAACTGAGCTGCTTCTTATCCCCCCTCTTCGAGACATCCGACACCTGACATTTCTCTGATGGTTGGAGACTCTATTCTCAACACCTCGCCCCAGGTCCGCTGCCTTGGGGTCACACTAGACTCAGAACTCACATTCAACCCACATATACAAACGCTTACCAAATCCTGCCATTCACACCTACGCAACATTTCCAGAATTCGTCCCTTCCTTACTCAAAAAACTACAAAAATACTTATTCATTCCCTCATCCTGTCACGCATTGATTATTGCAATCTACTCTTAAATGGCCTTCCAAAACACCGCCTCTCCTCCCTCCAATCTATTATGAATGCTTCTGCTAGACTCATCCACCTAAGTCGACAATCTACATCAGCTGCTCCGCTCTGCCAGTCTCTACACTGGCTCCCCATACACTCCATAATACAATTTAAAGTATTAGCCCTAACCTACAAAGCACTCAACAGTCTAACTCCCAACTATATTTCCTCTCTCATCGTGAAATATTCCCCATCCCGTCCTCTTCGATCAACCTCTGACCTATGTCTCTACACTCCTTTTATCTCTACATCCCACTCCCGCCTCCAAGACTTTGCACGTGCTGCTCCTGTCCTCTGGAACTCTCTACCCCGCTCCATTAGACTGTCTCCAAGCTTGTATAGCTTCAGACGATCCTTGAAAACCCACCTATTCAGAGAGGCTTACCATCTCTCGTCCATCCCGCATCCGAACCAAACTAATACATGTACATGAACTGCCTGACTCACTGCTGCAAATACAAGCTACCCCAACCTTATGTCTCTGCACCCTAAACCTATAGACTGTGAGCTCTCCGGAGCAGGGCCCTCTTCCTCCTGTGCTAGATTTGTTTAGTTTTGTTATGTTTTGTATTTTATCACAAATCTTCGTCATTGTATACCCCTATCATTGTACCCAGCGCTACGGAATTTGGCGGCGCTATACAAATAAATTATAATAATAATAACAATAATGCAAAACACTTTAAAATGGTCACAGGAGACATTTTATAGCAGTGTTTCCCAACTCTAGTCCTCAGGATCTTTAACAGGCCACATATTTATTATATTTTAAATTGAGCACAGGTGAAATAATCAGCTGATGTGTGAGGGATTATTTCACCTGTGCTCTAGTTAAGATATAATGAATATTTGGCCTGGTAAGGGCCCTGAGGTTTATTAACATAAATGGTATTGATTAATTAAAGCTACATTCATCCCCATTGGAGAGGCTTTATACAGTCAGCAGGTCACCCATTTATATATGTACTAGTCCTAAAGCCCTTTCACACAGGCCATTTTTTGCAGTACAGCGGTCCCACCCCTTGCTCGCTCTCTCCCCCTCTCTTTTGTGCTCTCTCCCCCTCTCTTTTGCGCTCTCTCCCCCTCTCTTTTGCGCTCTCTCCCCCCTCTTTCTTTCATGTAATTAGCAAGAGTCCATGAGCTAGTGACGTATGGGATATACATTCCTACCAGGAGGGGCAAAGTTTCCCAAACCTCAAAATGCCTATAAATACACCCCTCACCACACCCACAATTCAGTTTTACAAACTTTGCCTCCTATGGAGGTGGTGAAGTAAGTTTGTGCTAGATTCTACGTTGATATGCACTCCGCAGCAAGTTGGAGCCCGGTTTTCCTCTCAGCGTGCAGTGAATGTCAGAGGGATGTGAGGAGAGTATTGCCTATTTGAATGCAGTGATCTCCTTCTACGGGGTCTATTTCATAGGTTCTCTGTTATCGGTCGTAGAGATTCATCTCTTACCTCCCTTTTCAGATCGACGATATACTCTTATTTATATACCATTACCTCTGCTGATTCTCGTTTCAGTACTGGTTTGGCTTTCTACAAACATGTAGATGAGTGTCCTGGGGTAAGTAAATCTTATTTTCTGTGACACTCTAAGCTATGGTTGGGCACTTTGTTTATAAAGTTCTAAATATATGTATTCAAACATTTATTTGCCTTGACTCAGAATGTTCAACATTCCTTATTTTCAGACAGTCAGTTTCATATTTGGGATAATGCATTTGAATTAATCATTTTTTCTTACCTTCAAAAATTTTACTCTTTTTTCCCTGTGGGCTGTTAGGCTCGCGGGGGCTGAAAATGCTTCATTTTATTGCGTCATTCTTGGCACGGACTTTTTTGGCGCAAAAAATCTTTTCCGTTTCCGGCGTCATACGTGTCGCCGGAAGTTGCGTAATTTTTTGACGTTATTTTGCGCCAAAAATGTCGGCGTTCCGGAAGTGGCGTCATTTTTGGCGCCAAAAGCATTTAGGCGCCAAATAATGTGGGCGTCTTATTTGGCGCTAAAAAAATATGGGCGTCGCTTTTGTCTCCACATTATTTAAGTCTCATTTTTCATTGCTTCTGGTTGCTAGAAGCTTGTTCTTTGGCATTTTTTCCCATTCCTGAAACTGTCATTTAAGGAATTTGATCAATTTTGCTTTATATGTTGTTTTTTCTCTTACATATTGCAAGATGTCTCACGTTGCATCTGAGTCAGAAGATACTTCAGGAAAATCACTGTCTAGTGCTGGATCTACCAAAGCTAAGTGTATCTGCTGTAAACTTTTGGTAGCTATTCCTCCGGCTGTTGTTTGTATTAATTGTCATGACAAACTTGTTAATGCAGATAATATTTCCTTTAGTAAAGTACCATTGCCTGTTGCAGTTCCTTCAACATCTAAGGTGCAGAATGTTCCTGATAACATAAGAGATTTTGTTTCTGAATCCATCAAGAAGGCTATGTCTGTTATTTCTCCTTCTAGTAAACATAAAAAATCTGTTAAAACTTCTCTCCCTACAGATGAATTTTTAAATGAACATCATCATTCTGATTCTGATGACTCTTCTGGTTCAGAGGATTCTGTTTCAGAGATTGATGCTGATAAATCTTCATATTTATTTAAAATGGAATTTATTCGTTCTTTACTTAAAGAAGTACTAATTGCTTTAGAAATAGAGGATTCTGGTCCTCTTGATACTAATTCTAAACGTTTAGATAAGGTATTTAAATCTCCTGTGGTTATTCCAGAAGTTTTTCCTGTTCCTAATGCTATTTCTGAAGTAATTTCCAAAGAATGGGATAAATTGGGTAATTCATTTACTCCTTCTAAACGTTTTAAGCAATTATATCCTGTGCCGTCTGACAGATTAGAATTTTGGGACAAAATCTCTAAAGTTGATGGGGCTATTTCTGCCCTTGCTAAACGTACTACTATTCCTACGTCAGATGGTACTTCGTTTAAGGATCCTTTAGATAGGAAAATTGAATCCTTTCTAAGAAAAGCTTATCTGTGTTCAGGTAATCTTCTTAGGCCTGCTATATCATTGGCTGATGTTGCTGCAGCTTCAACTTTTTGGTTGGAAACTTTAGCGCAACAAGTAACAGATCATGATTCTTATAATATTATTATTCTTCTTCAGCATGCTAATAATTTTATCTGTGATGCCATTTTTGATATTATTAGAGTTGATGTCAGGTTTATGTCTCTAGCTATTTTAGCTAGAAGAGCTTTATGGCTTAAGACTTGGAATGCTGATATGGCGTCTAAATCAACTCTACTTTCCATTTCTTTCCAGGGTAACAAATTATTTGGTTCTCAGTTGGATTCTATTATCTCAACTGTTACTGGTGGGAAAGGAACTTTTTTACCACAGGATAAAAAAATCTAAGGGTAAAAACAGGGCTAATAATCGTTTTCGTTCCTTTCGTTTCAACAAAGAACAAAAGCCTGATCCTTCATCCTCAGGAGCAGTTTCAGTTTGGAAACCATCTCCAGTCTGGAATAAATCCAAGCCTGCTAGAAAGGCAAAGCCTGCTTCTAAGTCCACATGAAGGTGCGGCCCTCATTCCAGCTCAGCTGGTAGGGGGCAGGTTACGTTTTTTCAAAGAAATTTGGATCAATTCTGTTCACAATCTTTGGATTCATAACATTGTTTCAGAAGGGTACAGAATTGGTTTCAAGATGAGACCTCCTGCAAAGAGATTTTTTCTTTCCCGTGTCCCAGTAAATCCAGTGAAAGCTCAAGCATTTCTGAATTGTGTTTCAGATCTAGAGTTGGCTGGAGTAATTATGCCAGTTCCAGTTCCGGAACAGGGGATGGGGTTTTATTCAAATCTCTTCATTGTACCAAAGAAAGAGAATTCCTTCAGACCAGTTCTGGATCTAAAAATATTGAATCGTTATGTAAGGATACCAACGTTCAAAATGGTAACTGTAAGGACTATCTTGCCTTTTGTTCAGCAAGGGCATTATATGTCCACAATAGATTTACAGGATGCATATCTGCATATTCCGATTCATCCAGATCATTTTCAGTTCCTGAGATTCTCTTTTCTGGACAAGCATTACCAGTTTGTGGCTCTGCCATTTGGCCTAGCTACAGCTCCAAGAATTTTTACAAAGGTTCTCGGTGCCCTTCTGTCTGTAATCAGAGAACAGGGTATTGTGGTATTTCCTTATTTGGACGATATCTTGGTACTTGCTCAGTCTTTACATTTAGCAGAATCTCATACGAATCGACTTGTGTTGTTTCTTCAAGATCATGGTTGGAGGATCAATTTACCAAAAAGTTCATTGATTCCTCAGACAAGGGTGACCTTTCTGGGTTTCCAGATAGATTCAGTGTCCATGACTCTGTCTTTAACAGACAAGAGACGTCTAAAATTGATTTCAGCTTGTCGAAACCTTCAGTCACAATCATTCCCTTCGGTAGCCTTATGCATGGAAATTCTAGGTCTTATGACTGCTGCATCGGACGCGATCCCCTTTGCTCGTTTTCACATGCGACCTCTTCAGCTCTGTATGCTGAATCAATGGTGCAAGGATTACACAAAGATATCTCAATTAATATCTTTAAAACCGATTGTACGACACTCTCTAACGTGGTGGACAGATCACCATCGTTTAATTCAGGGGGCTTCTTTTGTGCTTCCAACCTGGACTGTAATTTCAACAGATGCAAGTCTCACAGGTTGGGGAGCTGTGTGGGGATCTCTGACGGCACAAGGAGTTTGGGAATCTCAGGAGGTGAGATTACTGATCAATATTTTGGAACTCTGTGCAATTTTCAGAGCTCTTCAGTCTTGGCCTCTTCTGAAGAGAGAATCGTTCATTTGTTTTCAGACAATGTCACAACTGTGGCATACATCAATCATCAAGGAGGGACTCACAGTCCTCTGGCTATGAAAGAAGTATCTCGAATTCTGGTTTGGGCGGAATCCAGCTCCTGTCTAATCTCTGCGGTTCATATCCCAGGTATAGACAATTGGGAAGCGGATTATCTCAGTCGCCAAACGTTGCATCCGGGCGAATGGTCTCTTCACCCAGAGGTATTTCTTCAGATTGTTCAAATGTGGGAACTTCCAGAAATAGATCTGATGGCGTCTCATCTAAACTAGAAACTTCCCAGGTATCTGTCCAGATCCCGGGATCCTCAGGCGGAGGCAGTGGATGCATTATCACTTCCTTGGAAGTATCATCCTGCCTATATCTTTCCGCCTCTAGTTCTTCTTCCAAGAGTAATCTCCAAGATTCTGAAGGAATGCTCGTTTGTTCTGCTGGTAGCTCCGGCATGGCCTCACAGGTTTTGGTATGCGGATCTGGTCCGGATGGCCTCTTGCCAACCGTGGACTCTTCCGTTAAGACCAGACCTTCTGTCGCAAGGTCCTTTTTTCCATCAGGATCTGAAATCCTTAAATTTAAAGGTATGGAGATTGAACGCTTGATTCTTGGTCAAAGAGGTTTCTCTGACTCTGTGATTAATACTATGTTACAGGCGCGTAAATCTGTATCTAGAGAGATATATTATAGAGTCTGGAAGACTTATATTTCTTGCTGTCTTTCTCATCATTTTTCTTGGCATTCTTTTAGATTACCGAGAATTTTACAGTTTCTTCAGGATGGTTTAGATAAGGGTTTGTCCGCAAGTTCCTTGAAAGGTCAAATCTCTGCTCTTTCTGTTCTTTTTCACAGAAAGATTGCTATTCTTCCTGATATTCATTGTTTTGTACAAGCTTTGGTTCGTATAAAACCTGTCATTAAGTCAATTTCTCCTCCTTGGAGTTTGAATTTGGTTCTGGGGGCTCTTCAAGCTCCTCCGTTTGAACCTATGCATTCATTGGACATTAAATTACTTTCTTGGAAAGTTTTGTTCCTTTTGGCAATCTCTTCTGCCAGAAGAGTTTCTGAATTATCTGCTCTTTCTTGTGAGTCTCCTTTTCTGATTTTTCATCAGGATAAGGCGGTGTTGCGAACTTCTTTTGAATTTTTACCTAAAGTTGTGAATTCCAACAACATTAGTAGAGAAATTGTGGTTCCTTCATTATGTCCTAATCCTAAGAATTCTAAGGAGAAATCGTTGCATTCTTTGGATGTTGTTAGAGCTTTGAAATATTATGTTGAAGCTACTAAGTCTTTCCGAAAGACTTCTAGTCTATTTGTTATCTTTTCCGGTTCTAGAAAAGGCCAGAAAGCTTCTGCCATTTCTTTGGCATCTTGGTTGAAATCTTTAATTCATCTTGCCTATGTTGAGTCGGGTAAAACTCCGCCTCAGAGGATTACAGCTCATTCTAGTAGGTCAGTTTCTACTTCCTGGGCATTTAGGAATGAAGCTTCGATTGATCAGATTTTCAAAGCAGCAACTTGGTCCTCTTTGCATACTTTTACTAAATTCTACCATTTTGATGTATTTTCTTCTTCTGAAGCAGTTTTTGGTAGAAAAGTACTTCAGGCAGCGGTTTCAGTTTGAATCTTCTGCTTATGTTTTTCATTAAACTTTATTTTGGGTGTGGATTATTTTCAGCAGGAATTGGCTGTCTTTATTTTATCCCTCCCTCTCTAGTGACTCTTGTGTGGAAAGATCCACATCTTGGGTAATTATTATCCCATACGTCACTAGCTCATGGACTCTTGCTAATTACATGAAAGAAAACATAATTTATGTAAGAACTTACCTGATAAATTCATTTCTTTCATATTAGCAAGAGTCCATGAGGCCCGCCCTTTTTTGTGGTGGTTATGATTTTTGTATAAAGCACAATTATTCCAATTCCTTATTTTATATGCTTTCGCACTTTTTTATCACCCCACTTCTTGGCTATTCGTTAAACTGAATTGTGGGTGTGGTGAGGGGTGTATTTATAGGCATTTTGAGGTTTGGGAAACTTTGCCCCTCCTGGTAGGAATGTATATCCCATACGTCACTAGCTCATGGACTCTTGCTAATATGAAAGAAATGAATTTATCAGGTAAGTTCTTACATAAATTATGTTTTTTTGAGCTCCCCCCCTCTCTTTTGCGCTCTCCCCCTCTCTTTTGTGCTCTCTCCCCCTCTCTTTTGCGCTCTCTCCCCCTCTCTTTTGCGCTCTCTCCCCCTCTCTTTTGCTCTCTCTCTCCCCCCTCTATTTTGCTCTCTCTCCCCCCTCTCTTTTGCTCTGTCTCTCTCCTCCTCTCTTTTGCGCTCTCTCTCTCCCCATCTCTTTTCCGCTCTCTCTCTCCCCCCTCTCTTTTGTGCCCTCTCTCCCCCCCCTCTCTTTTGCACTCCCTCTCCCCCCTCTCTTTTGCACTTTGTCTCTCCCCCTCGCTTTTTGCTCTCTCTCTCCATCCCTCTTTCTCTTCATCCCTCTCTTTTGCTCTCTCTCCCCCCTCTCATTTGCTCTCTCTCCCCCTCTCTCCCCCCTCTCTTTTGCTCTCTCTCTCTCCCCCTTCTGTTTTGCTCTCTTTCCCCCCTCTCCCCCCTCTTTTGCTCTGCCTCTCTCCCCTCTCTTTTGCTCTCTCTCTCCATCCCTCTCTTTTGCTCTCTCTCTCCCCCTCTCTATTGCTCTCTCCCCCCCCCCTCTCTCTCTCCCCCTCTCTCTTTTTCTCTCTCTCCCCCTCTCTATTGCTCTCTCCCCCTCTCTTTCTTTCTCTCTCTCTTCCCTCTCTTTTGCTCTTTCCCCTCTCTTTTGCTCTTTCCCCTCTCTTTTGCTCTCTCCCCCCTCTCTTCTGCTCTTCCCCCTCTATTTAGCTCTTTCCTATCTCTTTTTGTCTCTCCCCCTCTCTTTCTATTTCTCTCCCCTCTCTCTCACGCCGACCGCACCCGGCCATGCCCCCAATCATACCTGACCATGTCCACGCTCCCGCCCGGCCATGCCCACTTCCGCAGCAAACAGCATGTCACGTAAGGCCAGTTGTGTTTGTCCTCGTGCTGTCTTTACTGCGCATGACAGCTTAGGACAAACACACTTGGCCTTTTATATTATAGGATAAGGATATATACATATGTGGATGTGATTACTATGTGATATCACGTACAGCTAAGGGGATCTGCAGGAAATGTCATTTCAGGACACCAACATCTACAAATAGCCTGTTTTTTATGTTTTATTTTTAATATTTGTTTTAAGTCACACTCGCACTGTCAAGATTGTCACTAACAGCACGTCATTCACTATTGAAGTTTTAAGGGATTTGTGTAGATACATTGAATAATAAGATTTTTGACTGAACTCGAAGCTACTTAATTTACAGTCAATTTGTATATTTTACTAAAAAGTAGAGATTCAAGGAGCAACTGAAATAATATTTTAAATAATATTTATAGCTAGTACAACCATTATTAATTTGTCACCTGCACTAAATAAGGACATTTCACAAGTCCTAAAAGATTAAAACAAGCTTCTCTGAGCTCAGCATGCTAAGGCACTGTGGCTGAGCTCTATAGCAACCCAAGGGTTGCAGGTTCGATCCCCGGCGAGGTCTACTCAGCCTTTCATCCTTTCGAGTTCAATAAAATGAGCAGTGCCTTGAGACCCCTACGGGTGTTTAGCCACGCTTTACAAGTACCCAATACATACATTGGTACTTATATCTGTCTTAAAAGTTTACCAGCTATGTTGCCTAAAGAATGATCCTGCACTTTTCAGTTACCTAGTAAGTGTTTATATATAAGTGCAGAGTGGTGAGAAATATACCAACCTTTAGCTACATTATTTATTAGTTATATTGCAGAACAACCTACTTTATGAGTTATTAGTTTCATATTTTCACTCTCAATATATCTTTGTTGGTGGGGAAAAAATCAATTTTTATCTTGGCTCTCAGAATACACTTTCTTCTCTGTCATGCTACAATTTAAAACTTTCTGACCTCAAGCTCGGTGATGCCAAGAAGATAAACGCAAAACATAACTCTTTTCAGCTATTATTTCTGTTATTTACCTTACAAACACTTTAAAATGGATGCAAAGTGTCTCAGTTTAGTCATTTCAATAAATAATATACTGAAAATATAAGCACTCACATGCCAGAAACAATGTGCTACAAATGTTCATATGCTGTTGAGAAAATAGTTTATTCATACAAACTGGTTACTTAATGTGTAAATTTTCATTGTAGTTTGCTGAACAATTCTGTATTTTTGAATAATTTTATAGTTATTATTTTTTTACCAGAGTATTTTAATGTTGCAGTGAAAAATATATTAGTATACAAGCAAAACTGCATAAATATTCTTTTAAAAAAGTGTTTATATATTCTAAAAAAAAAAAAGTATAATCCTGCATGCAATATTCTGTTCCTCTGCCCCCCCCCCCCCTTGTGACATAGAGTGCTGTCCCACCAATTTTCTATATAGGCTTCATAAGGACTTTCATAGGGCTCAACTTCAAGAGTGTCATATGACACAAACACTGGTTGGATGTTTATTGAAATTTTCATAAAAAAAGAGGTCATCACGGTGGGCCAGCATAACACTGTAATAGAAATGTTACTATGGGCATGGATTCAACCCTTTTCACAGATGTAGTAATAAAAAAAAATATTAGGAAGCACGCCTTCAAGGAGCAAATAAAAATACCAAAGGTTCCTCTAAACTATTTTTTTACATACACAGCTATAAAAAACTAATATTTTTCATTCATGGAAATTGGAAAATTCTAAAATACATGTCAAATTATTTGGTTAACCTATTTCAACCATTGTGTAAAGTGAGAGTTAGCTATATGGAGTGACATAAATATTTTCAAGCCTGCTGCTCTGTTCAGTTTGCTTGCGCAGACCATGATGCTTCTTTAGACTGCCAAATTACCACTTACACAAGTAACATTTGCATGGTAACTTAGATGGAGTGAGTAGGACTATTTGTCAAGTGACTTAATTCAGTATTTTGGCTGCACTACAGAGTCCTGGATAAAATCCAAACATTGATCTCTCTGTTAAATGCATATCGTTCCTTGCTCAATTTATTTGAATTCAGTATTGATATGGACTAAATACTGCAAATTAGAAGCGCACTTGTGTCAGTAATTTTTAATTGAAAAAAAAATAGTGTGATATTAAATATTTTCAGAATTTATTAAAACAGACTTATTTGCTCAAGAGAAATTATTTTGTGCAAAGTATCATGGCTATGATTTTGTTGACATTTGTATAGATTTTATGAACTGAAAAACATAATAACAGCATAGGTGTATACTCAATGAATGCACCAATGCCTCCATCTATACTATAATCACGTTTGTAATGCGTCCGTCGCCGTCACCAATTGCGCACATATACTCAAAGGAATGTTGGCTTTGCGAGGCAGCCAAAAGAATGTTGACTGTGTGCACAGCCAAAAGAATGTTGGCTGCGCGCATAGCCAAAAGAATCCACCTAGATGCAGCGTAGGCGAAACCGAAGCCTTAAAAAAAAAAACATGCAAACCGCCAACATGAAATAACTAAAAAAACGTAAACGCCCGCAAGAAATAAAAAGAAGTATAACAAAATAAACTAACCTCCCACACAAAGTATTAACAAACACCTAAACCGTCAAACCCCACATTGCAAAATAATAAAGTTATTAACCCCTAATCTGCAAATAACATAATTAAAATATTAACCCCTAAACCCCCAACCCCCCACATCGCAATAAACCTATTTAACCTATTAACTCTTAAACCGCCAACCCCACACATTGCAATAAAGCGAATTAACCTATTAACCCCTAAACCCACACATCGCAATAACCCTAATTAACCTATTAACCCCTAAACCGCCAAACCCCCACATCGCAATAACCCTCATTAATATATTAACCCCTATACCGCCAACCCCCCACAACACAAATGACTAATTTAATTACTAAGCCCCCTAACCTAACTCCCCCTAAATTAACCCCAATTACAATTAAAATAAAAACCTAACATTAAATTACAAAAAATAAAAAAGTCTAACATTACAGAAAAAATAAACAAAATTATAAAAAATAAAAAATATACCTAATCCCTATGAGAATAAAAAAGACCCCCCAAAATAAAAACACCCCCTAATCTAATCTACTACTAGCCCTTAAAAGGGTCTTTTGTACTGCATTGCACTAAGTTAAACAGCTCTTTTACCTCTAAAAAATACTAAGTCCCCCTAACAGTAAAAAAAAAAAACCCACCCACCTAACCCCCCAAAATTAAAAAACCTAACACAAAAAAAAAATTAACTACCCATTGCCTCTAAAGGGGCATTTGTATGGGCATTGTTCTTAAAAGGGCATTCAGCTCTTTTACTGCCCTTAAAAGGGCAATCAGCTCTTTTTCAAGCCCCAAAAAATCCCTAATCTAAAAAAATACCCACCCTAAAAATAAAAAAGCCTAAACCTAAGCCCCAAATAGGTGCTCACTGTTCCTGAAGTCCAGCGGAGAAGGTCTTCTTCCAGACGGATTCATCATCTTCTATCTTCATCCAGAGTGAAGTAGCGCAAAGCTGTGTTCCCGGATCCTGAACGGCAGCGGTCCTCGGCAGCGTGGAGGCTCCTCTTTATGTAATCGTCTGTCGCACACTGAAGATTGAATTCAAGCTACCCCATATTTATTGGGGTACCATGCATTCCTGTTGGCTGAAATTTTGAAATCAGCCAATAGGTTAAGAGCTACTGAAATCTTATTGGCTGATTTGAACAGCCAATAGGATTTCAGTAGCTCTAATCCTATTGGCGGATTTCAAAATTTCAGCCAATAGGAATGCAAGGTTTCCCTAATTGATTGCGGTACCTTGCATTCAGTCTTCAGTCTACGACGTACATCGGATGAAGAGGAGCCTCCATGCCGCCGATGACCGCCACTGAGGATCCAGGCATCAGGAACACAGCTCCGTGCAACCTTCACTCCAGATGAAGATAGAAGATGATGGATCCCTCTGGAAGAAGACCTGCTCCACTGGACTTCAGGAACAGTAAGTACCTATTTGGGACTTAGGTTTAGGCTTTTTAATTTTAATTTTTGGGGTTCTTTTTTTTTAGAGTAGGGTTTTTGGGGCTTGAAAAAGAGCTGAATGCCATTTTAAGGACAATGCCCATACAAATGCCCCTTTAGGGGCAATAGGTAGTTTAGTTTTTTTTAGTGTTAGTTTTTTTTATTTTGGGCGGTTTGGTGGTTGGGTTTTTTTACTGTTAGGGGGGACTTAGTATTTTTTTGAGGTAAAACAGCTGTTTAACTTAGGGCAATGCCCTACAAAAGGCTCTTTTAAGGGCTATTGGTAGTTTAGTATTAGATTAGGGGGTGTTTTTATTTTGGCAAGGGGTATTAGTTTAGGTTTATATTTTTTATTTTGGATAGCTTTGTTTATTTTCTTTGTAATTTTACTTTTTTTATTTTTTGTAACTATAGCTTGGGGGTTTGTATTTTTTAAATATAGACTGCCCTTTGGGCAGGCTTATTGCCTAGATACTATATAAAGGATAATCTATTTTGTATATATGTTCCATTTGCTTATTACAGTTTACATTTAAAATATATAGTTTTTACTTATTCAACATCAAAAGAAGGGAATTTTGAGCTGATGGTTGACATGGTGGTTATAGGGATATTAAACAGTAAAAACAAATATGTTATATCAAAGTAAACAATAAATAAACAGATTGTGCAAAAACAGCAAAAAACTTACAGTTTTCTTTCAAAATGAGCTGACGTTTTCATTGTATCCCCTGCCCTCAGGAAGATAAGAGAGCAGACATGTTTTGAACTTAAAGTGACATAAAACCCCCAAATTTTTCTTCATGATTCCAATAGAACATACAATTTTAAACAATTTTCCAATTTACTTTTATGATCAAAGTTCTTCATTTTCTTGTTATCCTTTGTTGAAAAGCAGGAAGGTAAGTTCAGGAGTGTGCACGTGTCTGCAGTACTACATGGCAGCAGTTTTGCAACAATATTATACATTAGCAAGAGCACTAGATGGCAGCAATATTTCCTGTCATGTAGTGCTCCAAACATGTGCTCTCTAGATATCTCTTCAACACAGACTAAGAACAGAACAAAGTAAATTTGAAAATAGAAGTAAATTGGACAGTTTTTCTAAAATTGTATTCTCTATCTCAGTGCTTTCCAAACTGTGTGTCGGGACACACTAGTGTGTCGGCAGCAGTGTGTAGGTGTGTCCCTGCTTCAGCACAATATTTTTTAAATTTAATTTTGTTTTCAAATTTTTTTTTGGTTTCTGACTTTCCGCCGGCCTGCTATGCATATCACATGGTTGACACGATTGATACCTAGTGGGTCACAGATCTTAACCAATTGGCGCAGCTCAGTGGGAGCTGAAACTATTCCCATTGGTGGCTTTGGCGGCACATTGGCTCCTGACTGCACGTGTAGTCTCCTTAATTGGCTTGTGACTGCATGTGTAGTCAGTGAGTGGGACAGCAGTGTGTTTGCAGCGCGGGCGGTAGTCAGTAGGGCTCACGGAGCTCTGAGGGCGGCAGTTTAAACGCTGAGCTGAAGTCAGAGGGTTTTTTTGCAGCTAGCTCCCAGTAGTGCATTGCTGTTCCTGCTCTTGATATATGAATAGGAAGTGGAAGCTTAAAAATGCTTGATGATGAAATGTGAGTATCTTTATCTAATATTCCACCAAATATTCAGAAATTGTGTTCATCCCATCAACCTCATAAATCCCATTAAAATAGTAAGTAGCTATTGGTGTTATTAATTTTTTTTTTAATTCTTGCACATACATTCTGTTACTTGTAAATATATATTATTATATAATTTATGTATGTGTCCGTATATTTTAAAACAAGTTAGTTTAACCTCCTTTTTGCTAGTACAACTGAATTACTGTGTCGCGAAATGATGTAGGTCTAAAAAGTGTGTCACCAACATGAAAAGTTTGGAAAGCTCTGCTCTATCTGAACCCTGAAAGAAACATGTTGGGTTTCATTTCCCTTTAAGTGGCATTTTGCCTCTACTGAGCAGCATGCACAAAACAGACTTACTGTCTCTCTAGCTTTATCTGAAAAGTAAATCAGCTCAAGTTATACCGGTGTATTTATATATATATATATAAGATTTATGACATCAAGTTATACCGGTATATATATATATAAGATTTATGACATCAAGTTATACCGGTATATATATAAGATTTATGACATCAAGTTAAATTAGCCTTTTAGAGGATTTTTGTTTTTTGGAAAGCGAAGTATGTTTGAAAGAGTTGGGAGAGATTATTCATAACATAAAAACATTTAAAACCCTAGGAAGCGATTGCTTGAGTGTAGATTTTTTACTGTAATTTTTTAGAAGTATGCAAATGTTTTTTTGGGAAAAAATTAAATGTCGTAGTCAATTAGAGAGAGTGTTATTACTTTGTTGTTTAAGAAAGTTGAGAAAAATTATTTAAGTAACTAGAGGCCAATTTCCCTGTTGAATGTAGACTATGCAGTGATTGCGAAGGTAGTGGCTGACAGAATTAAGAATGTGGTTGGTAAGATTGTGGGTTAGGAACAAGTGTGTGCTGTACCTGGTAGACAGATTGCTGGGTGTCTGATTTTGCGAGATGTTATAAGGTACAACTGTAGATGGTCTGTTGCAGTGGCTAAGATTGACTCTGCGAAAGCATATGATAAGGGTGGGTTTATTTAAAGATGCTACACTCTATTCTCTTATTTGCTATTCCCAAAATAAAGTGATCAGGCCTCCAAACTAATCACCATAATAGAGAGAAAAAAAAGGAGAAAATGGGAAAGCGCTAAAAAATCTAAAGAGAAGTAATTTGAAGTAAACGTGTCTATGACTAATAAGGAAAAACAAATATGTGAAGAAACGTGTGCAAACTCAGATGCAGTGATAAATAAAATGTTGCAAGTTGTCTAACGTCACAATGAGTGTAAAAAACAATGTATAAATATTCGTATCTAAAATGAATCAAGTCTGCGAAAGCATATGATAGAGTTGCTCGTGAGTTTATGTTTGGAGTTTTAGAAAAAGTAGGTATACCTGGGAAGATGCTTGGGTGGGTTAGATGTTTATATGATGGTGAATATTTTTTTTGTCTGATAAAGAATATATTTAAGTGATTGTAAACTTTGCTTATTTAATACACAGTATATAAAATCATTCATAAAAACAGGGTCACTCTGTCATTACATTTTTTAAGGACGCTTGTAAAATATTTACCATTTAGAGATGGTAAAATTTGCACTGTTCCTCCGCCCGCATCTAATACCTTATTTAGAAGATCAATGATGAATCTGGCTTCATCCAGTGCATGTCCCATGAGCTGGACACCAGGCGATAAATAGTCAGCCATTACAAGTGGCTGGTTATTGCTACCGTGAGCTTGCAGTAGCAATTAGTGCTTATAAAATTAACCAGTGATCAGGTGGTGTGTATTTTATTAAAAAAATGTGTGTTCCCAGTAAATACCCCCAGTAAATACATATGTATATGCTTATATACATATGTATGTATGTGTTAATATGTGTATATATTATGTTTACATATATATTTACAATTTGCTGCCATCGCTGCACGACTTACCCCCTTCGCTGCGCTAGTTCTCATGCCGTATCTTACGGCATGAGTACGAGGCTCCTATTTGAGCCTATGGAAGCTCACTCTCATGAGCCCAATGCTTCCCAGCAATGTGAACGCAAGCTTGCGTTCGCATTGCTGTCAACTTGTAATACCACAAGAGTGATATGGTTATTGGCATGTTGTGTAAAAGAGTCTTTGTGGGATGTACAAAATGTTTTAGTTTTTAATAAAAAAAAAGTTGTGTATGTGAGTGCTTGTGTACAAATTATCCGTGGAAGATTATTTTTGTGCTGACAAAAACCATACGGGAGAAACTGACTCTGAAGGCATCTGGGAAACTAAAAAATGGAAACATTGGTCTACATAGATTTGTATATATATTTCCTTCTTAATATAAGGAGAGTCAATGGCATCATTCCTTACTGTTGGGAAATACTGAACCTGGCCCACCAGGATGAGGCAAAAACACCCCAGCCAAAGGCTTTAATACCTCTCCCACTTCCCCCATCCCCCAGTCATTCTTTGCCTTTCCTCATAGAAGGATGGCAGAGAAGTGTCAGAATATTTCAGAGTAGTTCCTCAGGAGGGTTATCTGTCCTTCGATATGGGACTGGAGTTTTAAGTAGTCTTGTCAGCCTCTCAGTGAGAGCATTGATGGAAGTTACAGTCTGGAGATGCAGGGAGAGTCTTTCTGTGAACCCATCCAGACTGCCTGCTAACAGCTCCTAAGCAATCAGTGTTGACGAGTTTCACTGCCTGCTTGTTTTTCTCACTCAAGTCCATGTCAGGAGCGATGCTACAAGACTGTCACACTTGAGAGGCTGTGTTTCTGTTCCACAGCATGGATTCTGGTAAGATTGTTTCAATTTTTACATATGTTGAAAATGATAGAAAACAGGGTCACAGTGTGGCTTCTTTTATCTAAATAGAATCATGGGTTAATATCTCCTGAGGGGGATTATTGAACAGTGGGATTTAATCAAATGTGATGCTTTGATTTTATGCTGCTTTATGTGTGAGATTTCTTTGGGCTCATAGGCTGTTTGTTATATGGCTGGAATGCAAAGGTTTTTACCTTCACTTTGAGTGCTGCACAGCTTGTAGCTTGGTGCGCTTTCTCTTATAGCAGGGGCAGTCCTGCCTTGCATACCATGTGACCGGGAGTGGTCTCGCTTTCATTTCCTCTTTCCTGATGAGCTGGCTGTCGGAGAAGACGCTATTTCTCTGTATTGTCTGGCTCTAGGAGGTGGTGAATGCCTCAGCCATTGGGAGTATAAAGGTGTAGTTTTTGAGAAATAAAAATCATTTAATTTCTGTGTCCTACTCTCATGGAGGATTCTGTCCTACTCTCATGGAGGATTCTGAGATACTAGAGGGTACTCCCTCTATTCCAAATAGTAATACCTGTTTATATTGTGAGGAGGCCTTGGTATGCACGCCCTCTCAACTATGTTCCACATGCCTTGACAACATTATTAGGTCAAAGAAAGTTAACCCCTTGAGTACCACTGAGCCATCCACCTCTGAGGACTCGCCATCCGTGAGGTGCATACCCAACAGTCATCTCCTTCTACACACGCAGCTTCCTGTAGCACACTTGATCCTCCATCTGGGGTGCCTTTACAGTCAGATTTTACTGCGCAGTTAAAAACGGCGGTGTCTGAGGCAATCAGTGCTTTATCTCGCCCTGCTAAATGCAAGCGGAAAGTTAAATATAGCTCTCCTGCCCAGGGTCATCCTGTAATTTATTGGATTTCTCTGCTTTGTCTCAGTAATCTGAGGATGAGTCGCACTCTGAGGCTTCAGAGGGTGAACTTTCTGGGATGGAGCCTGTTGCCTCTAAGCCTCCTGCTGCGGAGGAACCAGCCTTTAGATTTAAGATTAAACACTTACGTTTTCTTCTAAAGGAAGTCATGTCTACATTAAAGGGTCCAGAGGCCAAGCTGCCTGATAAACCTTTGATTCCTAAATTAGACAGAGTTTACAAGGACAGGGTAGTGCCTTTAACTTTTCCTGTGCCTGTAAAGATGGTGAACATTATTAAGAATGAATGGGACAGAATTGGATCTTCCTTTTCCCCTTCGTCTATTTAAAAAAAATTATTACCGGTACCCAGACTCTCAATTGGAGTTATAGGGTTCCGTCCCTAAGGTGGATGGCGCTATCTCCATGCTTGCCAAGCGTACTACTATCCGCTTGAGGATAGCTCATCGTTCAGAGAGCCGATGGATAAGAAGATGGAAACACTTCTAAGAAAGATGTTTCAACATACGGGATACTTGTTTCAACCAGCAGTGGCCGTTGCTGCAGTTGCTGTAGCAGCTACCTACTGGTGTGACTCCTTATCGGAATTGATTGAGGTGGAGGGTCCCCTCGACGTTACCCAGGAAATAATTAAAGCCTTAAGAATTGCTAATTATTTTATCTGTGATGCAAACATGCAGATTATTTGCCTAAATGCTAAGGCTTCTGGATTTTCGGTTCAGGCCCTTTGGGTGCTCTGGCTGAAGTCCTGGTCTGCAGATATGACTTCTAAGTCCAGACTTCTTTCCCTTCCCTTTAAAGGAAAGATTTCATTTGGTCCAGGCCTCATTGCAGGCGTAACCAGTTATGGAGCAGCGGCCCTTGATTAATTGGCTCTTTGACTGAACTGTTTAGTCAGGACCAGGCTGATATAATACAGGAATGTTTTTCTCTGTGAAAGGCACATGTTGAGCAAAAAGATGCTGCTCCTAGGGTGGTAACTAGCCATAAAACAAACTATTATGCTATTGTTCGTTCCCAGGTTAAACTCTTCTCTCTTTTTGTATATGATTTATATTAAGTATAATCCACTGCTTAGACTCTTTAACATCCCTTTAACATGGGAGGCTAATGCAATTTTTTTTATTACACTTGCAATAGACCTAAACTTATACATTGCTTAATACTAGTGCTGGTGATAGAACAAATGGTGACTTTTTGCCGTTAGATGATATAAAGGGTTAGTGTGATGGAATTCAAGTTTTATTATGGTCTAAAATTATCTTAGTGCATAACAATACTTAGGCCCAGATTACAAGTGGCATACTACATTTTTTTGCACTCCAGCGCTAAGTGCATTCAGGTTAAAAAATTAGCAAGGTCAGATTAGTTATTACAAATTGCAAATTAGCGTGCGAGCAAAAAGCTCAGTCTTGCTAACTTCAGGACTTAGGACTTTGTGACCACTTTAACTCCTTCTCCATTTAGACTTCTATAGCGTGTGCAGAAAAAAGCCTTTTTAAATTATCGCTAATCTGACACTGCACTCGATCAACTAGGCTAAAGTCGAAGGCGTGTTAGGAATACTTCACATTCCTATGTTATTAATATTATTCTTTTTATTTTTAATTTTATATTTCTATATTTATCTGTGAATTTTTTTTGTAAAATATATATTTTCCTATATATATCTATATAAATATAAACAGATATAGATATTAGGGATGTGCATTCATTTTCATACAAATGTACATTTGTTTTTTTAGGCTTTATACTTACCTTACTGCACTATACACATAAGTAGACATGTATATACATACACATATATTTTTATATATATATATATATATATATATATATATATATATATATATATATATATATATATATATAGTATATATTCAAACATGCACACACTGGTGCCCTTGCAATATACTAGAAATGTGCATTAGATGCAGTTTTTTCTCACTTACCGCACTTCCTTACTGCACTTCAATACCAGCGCTGCTTAAGTCAGCAGTGAGCTGGTCGTACGTGCTCATGCACGATTTCCCCATAGACATCAATGGGGAGAGCCGGCTGAAAAAAAGTCTAACGCCTGCCAAAAAGCAGCGTAAAGCTCAGTAACGCAGCCCCATTGATTCATAAGGGGAAATAAAATTTATGTTTACACCTAACACCCTAACATGAACCCCGAGTCTAAACACCCCTAATCTTACACTTATTAACCCCTAATCTGCCGTCCCCGACATCGTCGCCACCTACATTATATTTTTAACCCCAAATCTACCGCTCCAGACATCGCCGCCACTATAATAAACATATTTACTTTAGCTAACTGTATTTAATTTATTTATTGTATTTAATTTAGGTCATTTATTTAATTGTAGTGTAGTGTTAGGTGTTAGTGTAACTTAGGTTAGGTTTTATTTCACAGGTACTTTTGTCTTTATTTTAGCTAGGTAGTTATTACATAGTTAATAACAATTTAATAGCTATTCTACCTAGTTAAAATAAATACAAACTTGCCTGTAAAATAAAAATAAACCCTAAGCTAGCTACAATGTAACTATTAGTTATATTGTAGCTAGCTTAGGGTTTATTTTATAGGTAAGTATTTAGTTTTAAATAGGAATAATGTAGTTAATGATAGGAATTTTTTTTAGATTTATTTAAATTATATTTAAGTTTGGGGGTGTTAGGGTTAGACTTAGATTTAGGGGTTAATACATTTAATATAGTGGCAGCGACGTTGGGGACGGCAGATTAGGGTTTAATAAATGTAGGTAGGTGGCGGCGATGTTAGGGATAGCAGATTAGTGGTTAATATTATTTAACTAGTGTTTGTGAGGCGGGAGTGCAGCGGTTTAGGGGTTAATATGTTTATTATAGTGGTGGCAATGTCCGGAGCGGCAGATTAGGGGTTAAAATTTTTATTTTAGTGTTTGCGATGTGGGAGGGCTTCGGTTTAGGGGTTAATAGGTAGTTTATGGGTGTTAGTGTACTTTTTAGCACTTTAGTTATGAGTTTTATGCTACAGCGTTGTAGTGTAAAACTCATAACTACTGACTTTAGAATGCGTTAGGGATCTTGTTGGTAGAAGGTGTACCGCTCATTTGTTTGCCTCCCAGGACAGACTTGTAATACCGGCGCTATGGAAGTCCCATGGGAAAAAGGGTTTATGTAAGTCATTTTGAGGTAAGGCCAAAGAAGTGTGCGGTGCCCCTAAACCTGCAAGACTCGTAATACCAGCGGGCGTAACAAAGCAGCGTTAGGACCTGTTAACGCTGCTTTTTTGTCTTAACACACAACTCGTAATCTAGCCGTTAGTTAGTTGCATTTTCACAAAAAGAAACCCAGTTTTGAAAAGACTGGAAAGCCACGAGCGGCCGCCATATTCCACATTCGGCAGCTAACAAAACTCCTGAATGAACAACCCTACAATATCCATTTTTAACCAATTAAAAACTTTTTATCAATATTTAAATTATATTTTTATTAAAATGTGTATATATTAGTGTAGTAGTTTATTTTAATATGTTTTGAATTTATTTTGCTAATTTTCTTTTAAATCTTACACTTTACTATAGGTCTCAATTCACAAAATATTCTAGCACAATTTCAGCTTTCGCTTGAACACAACCTATAAGTTTCAAATTGTATTATGAGCACTATTTAGTGTGGTTGTGATATCCATTGAAAGTATAGGTTGCGCTAGAGGGATAACGGTATTCTCAGGTAAATAAGATTTTACATGGAGTTTTTAATGTTCGAGCGGTCAAGCGATACTGCTTATCGTGTCCCGCACTATAATTAGAGAACCACTTGTAATCTAGCCCTTCATGGCAAGATTGAGACAGTGTAGAGATCTGAAAGAACAAACATCAATTGAGTTGGGCCTTGTCTTTTCCCCTTTTAACTGTTATATATTTAAGATTAAAATCCCAATGTCTTCCAAGTGTTTCTCATAGCCTGTAGTATATCATGTAGTAGATTTGATGATAGAAAGCATCTTTGACATTGGCAGTAATTATCAAAGGAATGGACACCTTAGGAATGTAGGTTAATTTAGTTGGAATGTATTAGATTTAATTAAGGAGGCTAAGAAGTCTTTTGGTTGCATGCATGTTTTGTCTGACAAAGAGCATGAATGGGACAAATACATAGGCCTAGATTTGGAGTTTGGCGGTAGATGGGCTGTTAACGCTACGCGGGCTTTTCTCTGGCCGCACCATAAAATTAACTCTGGTATCGAGAGTCCCAAAAAATGCTGCGTTAGGCTCCAAAAAAGGAGCGTAGAGCATTTTTACCGCAAATGCAACTCTCGATACCAGAGTTGCTTACGGACGCGGCCAGCCTCAAAAACGTGCTCATGCACGATTCTCCCATAGGAAACAATGGGGCTGTTTGAGCTGAAAAAAAACCTAACACCTGCAAAAAAGCAGCGTTCAGCTCCTAACGCAGCCCCATTGTTTCCTATGGGGAAACATTTCCTACGTCTGCACCTAACACCCTAACATGTACCCCGAGTCTAAACACCCCTAACCTTACACTTATTAACCCCTAATCTGCCGCCCCCGCTATCGCTGACCCCTGCATATTATTATTAACCCCTAATCTGCCGCTCCGTAAACCGCCGCAACCTACGTTATCCCTATGTACACCTAATCTGCTGCCCCTAACACCGCCGACCCCTATATTATATTTATTAACCCCTAACCTGCCCCCCACAACGTCGCCGACACCTGCCTACACTTATTAACCCCTAATCTGCCGAGCGGACCTGAGCGCTACTATAATAAAGTTATTAACCCCTAATCAGCCTCACTAACCCTATCATAAATAGTATTAACCCCTAATCTGCCCTCCCTAACATCGCCGACACCTAACTTCAAACATTAACCCCTAATCTGACGACCGGAGCTCATCGCTACTATAATAAATGGATTAACCCCTAAAGCTAAGTCTAACCCTAACACTAACACCCCCCTAACTTAAATATAATTTTCATCTAACGAAATTAATTAACTCTTATTAAATAAATTATTCCTATTTAAAGATAAATACTTACCTGTAAAATACATCCTAATATAGCTACAATATAAATTATAATTACATTGTAGCTATTTTAGGATTAATATTTATTTTACAGGCAACTTTGTAATTATTTTAACCAGGTACAATAGCTATTAAATAGTTAAGAACTATTTAATAGTTACCTAGTTAAAATAATAACAAAATTACCTGTAAAATAAGTCCTAACCTAAGTTATAATTAAACCTAACACTACCCTATCAATAAATTAATTAAATAAAATACCTACAATTACCTACAATTAACCTAACACTACACTATCAATAAATAAATTAAATACAATTTCTACAAATAACTACAATTACATAAACTAACTAAAGTACAAAAAATAAAAAAGAACTAAGTTACAAAAAATAAAAAAATATTTACAAACATAAGAAAAATATTACAACAATTTTAAACTAATTACACCTACTCTAAGCCCCCTAATAAAATAACAAAGACCCCCAAAATAAAAAAAATGCCCTACCCTATTCTAAATTAATAAATTTAAAAGCTCTTTTACCTTACCAGCCCTGAACAGGGCCCTTTGCGGGGCATGCCCCAAGAAAATCAGCTCTTTTGCCTGTAAAAAACAACATACAATACCCCCCCCCAACATTACAACCCACCACCCACATACCCCTAATCTAACCCTAACCCCCCTTAAATAAACCTAACACTAAGCCCCTGAAGATCTTCCTACCTTGTCTTCACCTCACCGGGTATCACCGATCGGTCCTGGCTCCGATATCTTCATCCAACCCAAGCGGGGGCTTGACATCCACTGAAGAAGTCCAGAAGAGGGTCCAAAGTCTTCCTCCTATCCGGCAAGAAGAGGACATCCGGACCGGCAAACATCTTCATCCAAGCGGCATCTTCGATCTTCTTCCACCGGTGCGGAGCGGGTCCATGTTGAAGCATCCGACGCGGATCCATCCTCTTCTTCCGGCGTCTCCCGACGAATGACGGTTCCTTTAAGGGACGTCATCCAAGATGGCGTCCCTCGAATTCCGATTGGCTGATAGGATTCTATCAGCCAATCGGAATTAAGGTAGGAATATTCTGATTGGCTGATGGAATCAGCCAATCAGTATCAAGTTCAATCCGATTGGCTGATCCAATCAGCCAATCAGATTAAGCTCGCATTCTATTGGCTGATCGGAACAGCCAATAGAATGCGAGCTCAATCTGATTGGCTGATTGGATCAGCCAATCGGATTGAACTTGATTCTGATTGGCTGATTCCATCAGCCAATCAGAATATTCCTACCTTAATTCTGATTGGCTGATCGAATCCTATCAGCCAATCGGAATTCGAGGGACGCCATCTTGGATGACGTCCCTTAAAGGAACCGTCATTCGTCGGGAGACGCCGGAAGAAGAGGATGGATCCGCGTCGGATGCTTCAACATGGACCCGCTCCGCACCGGTGGAAGAAGATCGAAGATGCCGCTTGGATGAAGATGTTTGCCGGTCCGGATATCCTCTTCTTGCCGGATAGGAGGAAGACTTTGGACCCTCTTCTGGACTTCTTCAGTGGATGTCTAGCCCCCGCTTGGGTTGGATGAAGATATCGGAGCCAGGACCGATCGGTGATACCCGGTGAGGTGAAGACAAGGTAGGAAGATCTTCAGGGGCTTAGTGTTAGGTTTATTTAAGGGGGGTTTGGGTTAGATTAGGGGTATGTGGGTGGTGGGTTGTAATGTTGGGGGGGGTATTGTATGTTGTTTTTTACAGGCAAAAGAGCTGATTTTCTTGGGGCATGCCCCGCAAAGGGCCCTGTTCAGGGCTGGTAAGGTAAAAGAGCTTTTAAATTTATTAATTTAGAATAGGGTAGGGCATTTTTTTATTTTGGGGGTCTTTGTTATTTTATTAGGGGGCTTAGAGTAGGTGTAATTAGTTTAAAATTGTTGTAATATTTTTCTTATGTTTGTAAATATTTTTTTATTTTTTGTAACTTAGTTCTTTTTTATTTTTTGTACTTTAGTTAGTTTATGTAATTGTAGTTATTTGTAGAAATTGTATTTAATTTATTTATTGATAGGGTAGTGTTAGGTTTAATTATAACTTAGGTTAGGACTTATTTTACAGGTAATTTTGTTATTATTTTAACTAGGTAACTATTAAATAGTTCTTAACTATTTAATAGCTATTGTACCTAGTAAAAATAATTACAAAGTTGCCTGTAAAATAAATATTAATCCTAAAATAGCTACAATGTAATTATAATTTATATTGTAGCTATATTAGGATTTATTTTACAGGTAAGTATTTATCTTTAAATAGGAATAATTTATTTAATAAGAGTTAATTAATTTCGTTAGATGTAAATTATATTTAAGTTAGGGGGGTGTTAGTGTTAGGGTTAGACTTAGCTTTAGGGGTTAATCCATTTATTATAGTAGCGGTGAGCTCCGGTCGTCAGATTAGGGGTTAATGTTTGAAGTTAGGTGTCGGCGATGTTAGGGAGGGCAGATTAGGGGTTAATACTATTTATGATAGGGTTAGTGAGGCGGATTAGGGGTTAATAACTTTATTATAGTAGCGCTCAGGTCCGCTCGGCAGATTAGGTGTTAATAAGTGTAGGCAGGTGTCGGCGACGTTGAGGGGGCAGATTAGGGGTTAATAAATATACTATAAGGGTCGGCGGTGTTAGGGGCAGCAGATTAGGGGTACATAAGTATAACGTAGGTGGCGGTCGGCAGATTAGGGGTTAAAAAAATTGAATCGAGTTGCGGCGATGTGGGGGGACCTCGGTTTAGGGGTACATAGGTAGTTTATGGGTGTTAGTGTACTTTAGGGTACAGTAGTTAAGAGCTTTATGAACCGGCGTTAGCCCATAAAGCTCTTAACTCCTGCTTTTTTCCTGCGGCTGGAGTTTTGTCGTTAGAGCTCTAACGCTCACTTCAGAAACGACTCTAAATACCGGAGTTAGGAAGATCCCATTGAAAAGATAGGATACGCAAATGGCGTAGGGGGATCTGCGGTATGGAAAAGTCGCGGCTGAAAAGTGAGCGTTAGACCCTTACCTACACGACTCCAAATACCGGCGGTAGCCTAAAACCAGCGTTAGGAGCCTCTAACGCTGGTTTTCACGGCTAACGCCAAACTCCAAATCTAGGCCATAATGAGGTTATGCTTGGCATATGAGTGTTAGGTGCAGTGGCGGGTATCCACAAGAAATTTTTGGCATGCGGATGATTCAAAAACAGTGGCAGTTATCTTGGGAAATTCATATTTATTATAAAAGATGCCATTACAATTAAATGAACATGGCGACTAGTTAGATTTAATTTTGGTAAGAGTGTTTAAAGGGGATTTTCTTAATGTGTTAGATGTAATTAGGTTTATTTGCAATGGAGCTATAGAGTTAATGTTGTTTGAATATTTAGGAATAATTATGGGTTTAGATCTGATGGGTTAGAAATTAATGTCGTATGGGTAGTAAGATTAATTCTGATGCAATCATCCAGCATGTATGGTGTTAATGTTTTAAAACTGTTAGTTATTTGTGGTGAGGATGCTTAGTTGTTTATGATTAGTTGTATATGATTAGTTGTATATGATTAGTGTTCTGAAGGTAGTTAAGGTTGATTATAGTTGTGGTGATGTAGCTAGGTAAGGCAGGTAGAGATTATTGGTAGTAGGGGATATCAACGTTCAAGTCAAAGCCACATATGAAGGGTTACTGTACTTAATGGGTACATTTGGCTGGGTGAGGTTGGGGCCGCCCATATACAGAGATGGCACACAAGTTTTATATGTAAACATGATTGTAGAATATGTCTATTTTTTTCATTTTTAGTGCTGCTGGGATTAGGAGGTTTTGATGAGTGGTCAATACTGTCATCTACTGGGAGCCTTAATATTAACAAAATAAATTTTATAAAAAGGCTGTTTAAAATGTACCAAAAATAATGGGATCGAAACAATAATAAGGGATAGGTAATTAAAAGGTTAAATGTATTTATTTATTTGTTTGTTTAATTTTTAATACCACAGCCAGTGGCAAGGAAAAAGGAAACATATTCATGTTTAGTATATCTATTTCTGTATTTGGCCACTTGAGATTATACCTATACCTAAGTATATTAAATAGCTTGATGTCATTTTATATTTTAAGAAACAGTTATAGTTTATTTGGAAATGGAAATATTTTACCAAGTTTTTCAGTTCATTTTAAATTGAAAGTGAAATGAAAAACATAACTATTGAAATACAAAGTATGAGTAATGACCTGTGGGATATTTGTACGAAATTGTGTGTGTGTATATATATATATATATATATATATATATATATATATATATATATATATATATATATATATAATATATAAATACAGGGTTTGAATTAAATCACTAGATTTTTATAAAATATTATCATGGACTGCAGGTTAAATTATTTTGATGGGATTTATTTAACTTTGTTTTCTTATTATTAGTTAAATAAACAGATTGGAAATACTTTGCATGCATATATGTGTTGGTTGACTTGACTTGTGGTGCAATTTACAATGCATTTATTACTAGGACTGAGGGATGTTATCATAATTTTTGATGCAAAGTATAGGGGCAGTAAGGAATGTAGATTCACTGGGCCAGATTATGAGTGGAGTGCAAATGTTTGTGTCTGAGTGATAAGGGGTTTATCATGGAAGTTTATGCTGGTCAG